>NC_092338.1:341683611-341992638 GCF_046630445.1 Rutidosis leptorrhynchoides | reverse complement strand
TATAATTATATTATTTATTTTAAGCGTACGTTTATTCGGTCAATGTTAAATTTATTCGTATATAACAACTCTAGGTATTTTAGTAAAATCGGAAGTCGAAAAGTGAGGGTTGTTATAGTACCTACCCGTTAAAAGAAATTTCGTCCCAAAATTTAGTTTTTGCCATCAATCAGCGTTGTTCGTATCTAAACGAGGATATTTACGTTTTATCTGGTCTTCATGTTCCCAGGTAGGTTCGGGGCCTTTCGTGAATTCCAACGGATATAATATTGTTCTGTTTCATGCATTTAATTAATACGAACCCTAATTTCTTACAGGTTCTTCTATAAAGTGCATTTTATCATTAATGCGGAGGTTATCTAAAGGATTAATAAGAGTGTCATTTGACTAGGTTATCCTCAAAAGGGATGATGGTGTTATACGAGCATTTTAGTAAACTGAACACATGAAATGTGTTATGAATAGTATTGAGCTTATTTAAAACTTTGAGTGTTTATGTCACAATATTAGGGTAGACAAAACAGAGAGTAGTTCATGAAAATTATAGTCATGAAGTTTGATAGAGATCATCATTGTTTACAACAAGAATATTGTAATGATGAATATAAGTTGAAAAATAAAGTTTTATCACTACTGAATAATATGGATAAAACGATTTGATTATAGGAAGCATATAAACGAAGCTATTGTAAAAGAGTGAATGAGAAATTAAATGTTCGCCTTAACTTTTGACGTAGTCACGATTGATTTTTGGAATTCAAGGGATTAAAGGAAATCTTCGTAATCCATAAGATTTGATTCTCCGGTAATTAAGGAATTTGAAATTTTCTTTGATTAAATGAGGTGAATTGCTTCAATTGCTGTGTTTGGAATTTTTCTATAAATTAGCTTCTTCCGTTTCATTATCTTCACCACTTCTATACTTTCTTTCTCAATTCATACTTCCAAAGATTGTGAGAATGCTCCATCCAGTTCTTATCCTGGATATTTTTCTGACTATCATTTCAGTCATTCTTCTTTTTCATTTACCACTAGAGGAATTTGTTTTCTTCTACTATTACCTTGGGGTTATAGTGTTTTTAATTCTCCCATGTCTTTACGTTGCAATACGTATTGATATACACGGTTTGTAATTTCGGTATCGTTATCGGGCTACATATTTTCCCTTATATGTCGGAGCTCTTTGCCTTTTTATTCTCCTCTCGACTCTAAGTAAAGCGAGTAATGGTCCAGAATTTGTAGGTATGAAGTTTCGAATGGACCTACTGTTCTAAGCGTAATATCACGATTTGATTTGGTAAATTACCAGAATTACTGAGGATAGAACTATCAAGAATATATTTGCTTGATATGTTCAGAGATTAAGTAGAATGTAAGAGTCGTGTAACATGGCAAATGATGATTATAAAGTCTATGAATCATCATCTTCCATTAAAAATTTAGCATGACTTACTGTAATATAATCATGTTGGCCTGACGTCATTATATTATACTAACTCATGCTTCAATTCTCAACACTACTTCAAATCATTCAAAATTTGAATTTAAATTTTACGGAATATAGAAACTTAAACAGTTTTCCTTTATGATGTAATAAAGATATTGCAAAGAGATAATTAATTGCGGACAAGAATCGTTATGAAGATATCTTTAGAAATATCGAGGATATTTATAACGAAAGATATGATGATATTTTAGAATTTCTAAAATCGATGGATAATGAAGAAATTCTTCTGTAAGGATTTAGAATGCGTAAAAAGATCTTCTGTGATTTCCTTCAGAAATCGAATCATCTAGAGAGGTTTAGTCCTTGGGATTTGTCCTTGGTCTCCTTCATGTTTTGCTCAATCCGTCTTTCAATACCAGATATTCTTTTGAGCTTTTCCAACACACAATTCTTTATTATCAAGCTTCTGGTCATTAAGGCCATCTACAGCTTTTGCTACTTCATCAGCATTCTCAAGGTTAACTGATCTGAATCATTGATTATCAATCTGATATGTTTTCAAGGATTTTGAAGAATGTACAATGTAATATATTAATGTGAATGTTAGATATTTCTTGGGTATTACCTACCCGTTAAAATATTTTCACAATTAACAGTTTGTACCAAAGAATTTTTAAATACAATCTTTATGAAAATATACATACATATATATTTTCTTCAGATGTAATTATGGATTTAATAAGTTAATATAATATTAAACTCATTTGATTTATGGTTGAAACGAGAATAAATAATCTCCAAAACTTTAGAGATTACATAATCGTCGAGGAATATTTCTTTAATGAAGTTATGAATCAATACTTCATCGTTCATTGTTATTAATATACCTCAGTAAATGATGTTGATGCTCGTGGATTTCTTGTGAAATTCATAAGGCACAAATGATGTTTACGAGAAATTTTCGAGTACATCGAAAAATAGGAGTGTAAAATCACACATGCATTTGAATAATACACTTAGTTTATTATGAAATGGAGTTTATTGTACTGAAGCAGTGATTAATGATTGTTAAGTCATTAACGAAGGATGTACATCATAGCGTATTAGTGATATGAATAAACCAAGTAGTACATACTAGTTAAGATTCACACGTAATAGTTTAGTACGAAAAGATTTATTATTGTTCCAAACCATATATATATAAAGTATACATATATAATTCTTCAGGAAGAATGAGTCAATACATCTTAACTCATTATTACTAATATTCCTTAGTATCTATGGGCGTATGATGTCGATGTTTGAGGTACCGATTATGATGTTGAGACGTGGGATGCTGATGTTGTTGTTGGTGAAGCTGATGCTGTTGGTGGTGATGCTGATAGTACTGGTGATGCTGGTGCTGGTGCTGGTACTGCTGTTGGTGCTGCTTGTGGTACTTGGTTAGTAAGTGTGAGCCTAGCTACCAAATCGCGCACTATTTCCTCCAGGGTTTCTACTTTACGCTCGAGTCTATGGATTTGTTCTACCCATTCCTCTGTAAGGTTTGTCAATTCTTGATATTTAGTTCGAAGTCTTCTAACTTCTTCTAATAACCCTTTCTGGTTAGAATTCGAGAGTAGAGGACGAATATTGTCGTTGGTTACATCGAGTCGACCTTCGAGGCGGAAAATCCTTGCGAAAAGAGTGAAAACGGTATTGCGAACAGGTTCGCCAGTAAGAGGATCGAGTACTTCGACGTTTGGTGGTAAGTTTGGCTCCTGATAAGGAGTACCTTCTTCATTTCTCCATAGGGTGAGTATTTCGCGAACCCATCCCCATTTTCTAAAGAAATCACGGTAATTGATCGGTGGGTGTGCTCCTGTCACGCTATCTTTGGAGCTAGAAGAACTTGAGGAATTAGGAGAGAAATCCATATTATGTGTTTGGAATAGGGTTTGATATGAAATGGGTGTTAAATATTGAATGATTTATTCATCTCCTTGAATACGTATATATAGCAGAAAGATTTCCGTAATTTACGGAGGAAATTTAGGAAAAGTGTTAGACAAGGTCTATTGGGAATAGATATGCTAAGATATGATTTGTCTATACTCTAATAATGGCAGTATGACGTGTCGAGATTATAAAATGATAAGTATGTAATCTAATAATCTTTCGATTAAAGACTTTCAATTCGTATACTGTGATAACCCAATGACATTTCCTGGTTCGCAAACTGATGCATAAAGGCATAAGGCATATAGGTTCGTGATATAACAGGGAGTTATATACGTTTGAGTATGAATTATAGGAGTTTCAAAAATCTTGGATAATATTTCATGTAATACATATGTAATACACAAAACCAGGATAGATGACTAGGTGAGTTGTTCTTAATAAGTTCACCACTTATTAAGTGCGTAAGTGACTAAGTGTTGTATGATCACTATAGTCAGGTTTGATATTGTGCACCATACCCAAACATCTATGCCACCGCCGAGTCACTTGAATGATCAATTGTTACCGGTTGGCCCAGGAATTCTCGACCAAAATCTAAGTTTGGCATTCGAAATCCACAAGCGTCCCATAGTGGTACCAAGGATCACCCTAGGCCTTAAGTAGCGTTGACGTTCGAGTAATTTCACATTATCGTGTATGTTATAATCTTAAGATTTAAGTATAGTTTCTAAGGTATAGTGTAGCATTTATCAATTAAAGGCAACAATTAAAGGCACTATGGTCAAGGAAAGTTGTAGTCCTACATTGCTAAGGTACCTAATTGTATAAGGCACACATAAAATGCAATCCTGGTTCTCTACAACAACCTGCTCTGATACCAATCTGTCACACCCCCAAATTAGGGCCTAGGGTATTTGTGACTAATTATATCAAATCACAGTTGTATAAACGAGAACGACTCTATATGAGACGTTTTGAATAAAACATTTATTAATAAAACAGCGGAAGCATTAAAAGTTTTACATCAAATTTAAACTGAAATAATAA
Organism: Rutidosis leptorrhynchoides; assembly: GCF_046630445.1. Taxonomy (NCBI): domain Eukaryota; kingdom Viridiplantae; phylum Streptophyta; class Magnoliopsida; order Asterales; family Asteraceae; genus Rutidosis; species Rutidosis leptorrhynchoides. The sequence continues at coordinate 341,988,203 of NC_092338.1, read as the reverse complement.
TAATAGTCTTAATGCAAAGTAAATGTAATGAAATGAAGACTCCATGTAGCAGCATTCAATTCATCAGGTAGCAATCATGGCAATCATCTTATTCGTCACCTGAGACAAAACATGCTTAAAGTGTCAACCAAAAAGGTTGGTGAGTTCATTAGTTTATCAAAATCAATCATTTCCGTTATAATAATAGGCCACAAGATTTCAGTTTCATAAATATTCGTACACTAGCAAGTGTATAAAAGCATTCTATAAGTTGTAGGCACCCGGTAACAAGCCTTAACGTTCATGTTTTACCCTCTGAAGTACACCAGATCAGGTGTGTTTAAAATAACCTCGAAGTACTAAAGCATCCCATAGTCAGGATGGGGTTTGTCAGACCCAATAGATCTATCTTTAGGATTCGCGCCTACCGTACATAGACAAGTAGTTTAATGTTACCAAGCTAAGGGTATATTTCTGGTTTAAACCCACATAGAATTAGTTTTAGTACTTGTGCCTATTTCGTAAAACATTTATAAATCAGCGCATGTATTCTCAGCCCAAAAATATATATAAAAAGGGAGCAAATGAAACTCACCTTAAATAGCAGTTGAAGTATTCCACGCAAGAAAGGAAAGTAAAGCAAGTAAGTGACCGAGATATCAACTAGAAGTAGTTCTTTAAGAGAGAAATGAGAGATTAAGGTGTAAGTTTTAAATGAGAAATGTATGTGGTATTTATAGTTGAAAATGTTAGGTAAAAAAAAATTAAAATAAAATAAGTAAATCTTAAAAGTTAAAATAAGAAAAATTATTTTGTATTTTTATTAAAAGTAAATCTTAAAAGTTAAAATAAGAAAAAGTAGTTTGTATTTTTATTAAAAGTAAAATCTTAAAAGTTAAAATAAGAAAAAGTAGTTTGTATTTTTATTAAAAGTAAAATCTTAAAAGTTAAAATAAGAAAAAGTAGTTTGTATTTTTATTAAAAGTAAAATCTTAAAAGTTAAAATAAGAAAAAGTATTTTGTATTTTTATTAAAAGTAAATCTTAAAAGTTAAAATAAGAAAAAGTAGTTTGTATTTTTATTAAAAGTAAAATCATAAAAGTTAAAATAAGAAAAAGTAGTTTGTATTTTTATTAAAAGTAAAATCTTAAAAGTTAAAATAAGAAAAAGTATTTTGTATTTTTATTAAAAGTAAATATTAAAAGTTAAAATAAGAAAAAGTAGTTTGTATTTTTATTAAAAGTAAAATCTTAAAAGTTAAAATAAGAAAAAGTAGTTTGTATTTTTATTAAAAGTAAAATCTTAAAAGTTAAAATAAGAAAAAGTATTTTGTATTTTTATTAAAAGTAAATTTTAAAAGTTAAAATAAAAAAAAGTAGTTTGTATTTTTATTAAAAGTAAAATCTTAAAAGTTAAAATAAGAAAAAGTAGTTTGTATTTTTATTAAAAGTAAAATCTTAAAAGTTAAAATAAGAAAAAGTATTTTGTATTTTTATTAAAAGTAAATCTTAAAAGTTAAAATAAGAAAAAGTAGTTTGTATTTTTATTAAAAGTAAAATCATAAAAGTTAAAATAAGAAAAAGTAGTTTGTATTTTTATTAAAAGTAAAATCTTAAAAGTTAAAATAAAAAAAGTATTTTGTATTTTTATTAAAAGTAAATCTTAAAAGTTAAAATAAGAAAAAGTAGTTTGTATTTTTATTAAAAGTCAATCTTAAAAGTTAAAATAATAAAAAGTAGTTTGTATTTTTATTAAAAGTAAATCTTAAAAGTTAAAATAAGAAAAAGTAGTTTGTATTTTTATTAAAAGTAAATCTTAAAATAAAAGTAGTTTGCATTTTTATTAAAAGTAAATCTTAAAAGAAAAAGTAGTTTGTATTTTTGTATTTATTTATTAAAAGTAGATATAGTTTTGATTTTTTTTTTTGTATAAAATTCTAAAAAAAAATTTGTTTAATATATTTCTAAGAACATTTAACATTTTATTTCTATATTTGTTTAATTATTAAATACGAATTTTATATAAAAATTATTATTATATTTAGTTTTTATAAAAATTAAAATTTATGATTATTAATTTATAGTTTTTATTAGTTTTATAAATGTTATAATATTATGTATTATTTAGTTAATTATATATTCTATTAACTAAATAACAAAAGTAATATAAATATTATATATATATTCATTGATGTAATTATGTTATATTATATATCATAATCTTATTTATAATTATATTATTTATTTTAAGCGTACGTTTATTCGATGAAAATCTACACTAAGAGCGAAATTATAGATAACAGGAGGCATGCTTCGATGAAGTTTCGGGGGTGTCACTTCAAGTCACTTAAGAACATGCATCCTTCCCTCCAGCGGGGATGTGATAATTAAGCATCAAAGATAAAGAGATAAGTTGTTTAAGAAAGAAAGAATGCTAAGCTTTACAACTTATATGGCACAGAAGAATTTGTTAATCTACTCATGGGTATGAGATAGATAGTTTGGTTAAAACGAGATACTCGTATATCTACAAATCTGATGTTGATTAACCTTCATGTAATAACATGAATGGCTTGGAAATTTCTCTTTGATTCACTTTCTATTCCATATGTCATGATATTGGAATTTATATATGAATTACCGTAATATAATCACGTCGGCCAAGCGTCATTATATTTCACTAATTCATATTTCCATTCCAAGGTCACTCCATAAGGTTAGGACACGTGATCAAACTTAGACATTTGGCATTGGAATGTTGAGTCATGAGTGACATCCCTTCGTGTGAGTCAAGAATACTTCGAATCACAATGGCAAAGTCAGGTCATAGGATATGTATGGATATGATTACAATCACATACTAGCTGATCCTTCAGAGTCGGGATCATGCAAGATGATAGGGTTTTGGATTGACATCCTTAGGAAAGGATACATGATGTCAGAAGAGGTAAAAGCATGTAGTAAGATGGATTGGCAGTATAAAGATTAAGGGAAAGCACTTAAAACTAAGGCAGGAAAGGTTATAGACCTAAAGATTGCTGAGGCACCCACATAAGGCACACATAGAATGCAATCCTGGTTCTCTCTATAACAAGCCTTGGCTCTCCTAAATTACATAATGAGATAGATATGGTGGCATTCTATTGTTGGAATACAAGTAAGTCATGGCTCTTATTCTAAGAGTCAGACGTGTAAGTATAGTTCCTATAGCAAAGTGTTTCTAAAGATTTGAAGGGTATAGGAGTTCTAGGCATAACAAATATAAGTGAACTTAATGCACATAATCTAGAATGTAATGCAAATAATCAATGCAAATGAACAACTCGGTTATAGACTAGACTCACTAATGCATCCTAACTATTCATGTTAGTCACACTAATGTAACCTAGTTCCCTATAACCAGAGCTCTGATACCAACTGTAACATCCCGCCAAAATCGCCATTGACGCGGATGTTAACTCTGGTCCCAGTGCTCGGCTTGACTTCTAAGTAACAGCATAGTTCTACAGCAGAAGTAATATATCTAAGTACCTGAGACAAAACATGCTTAAAGTGTCAACCAAAATGGTTGAGTGAACAACATAGGTTTAATAAGTATAACAAGTTTTTAGACCACAAGATTTAAATAAGCGGTTTAATTAGTCCGGTAGTAGTGCTGGTGTATATGACATCGATACTAATCATTAGTTACCCTAAACACATCACGTTCGTGTCGTTCATCGTTATTATGTATCCATTGAGCAGCGGTCATCCGGATAGAGACGTCACCCTCAATAGCGCTATCACAATAACTAAGCTTACCAAATTCCAGTAATTAACGATATCATGGTAGGGATTAAGCATGAATCAAAGCATGTTAGCACAGTTTGAACTAATCAAAATAAAGTTTGAGTACTTGTGTCTAAGCGTAAAACAGTTTAAAAGCAAGCATGTGTCTCACCCCAAAGTTATAAAACAGTTAAAAAAGAGGGGCTATGAAATTCACCTTAGCAGCAAGTAAGATATTCCACGCAAGAAGTATGAACGGAGTATGAAATCGGAGATCTCAACCTAGAGATGTAATGTTCGATTAGTTAATGTCTAATAGACATAAAGTTTGTTTATTAATATAGCAAACTATATTAATAGTGACCGTTCTCGAGAATAGTTATATTTATATAAGTGATAATATACTTAAGTGTTACTATATAGATATGTATATAAATTATACTAATAATAGTATTATTAGTCTTTAATTATTCAACTATTATGTATACTTGTACTTGTATGAATATACCTATATGATACATACATATATATATATATTCTTTATTAGTATTATATATAATATATATGTTAGGTATATGTGTTACATATATATAAGTGTAAGATGATACATATATATAATCCTTATTACTTTTTATTATTTTCTAATCTTATATAACTTATATAATACACATTCATACATACATACATACATACATATACATACATATATACACATACATATACATACAGTGTATACATGCACATACGTACGTATGCATGCATGCATGCACATGTATTATTATTATCATTATTCTTAACATTACCAATCTTACAATCAAAACTTTTATCATAATCTTACCCTAATCATCATCTTATCCTTCATTATATCTTTTAATCACATAAAATCATAACTTTTTAACATAACAACTAATAATCTTATTAGTCATAATAAATTTGTATACATAATCTTGATCTATTTTAATCAACTTCATATCAAAGATCATGATCATATCTTAACCCTAATCTTTCATTATATCAACTAATTAATCTCCTAGCTTATTCACCTACATAAAATCATAATCCTTTTAATCATACATCCTTATCATAATTCCTAATCTTACTAACCATATACTTTTAAGTTTACAATCCTTATTAATCATCATAACTTTCATTATATCTTTTAATCATAATTCATGTTAATAATCATATGCATATTTATTAAACCTCTTCATGTATTATCATAATTATTCATACTTCATATTCATAATACATTATTACTTTTTAACATTCATAATCTTATTAGTATTTACAAATCATAACCTTTTACCCTTTTTTTTTTCATCTTCAAGTTCATAATATTTTAATCATCTTCATCTCATTAACCATATGTATTCATTCATAATCTTTAATTACATAATCATGATCATAATACTTAAAAGTAACTAATTAAAAGTAACTATTTAAGAGTAAGATTAACTTAGAGTTTAGGTATACCTTAAGATGTTTTAGGATCAAGAAAAGGTGGTGAATTTAGACCCGAAACAGAAACAGGAACGCAGCAGCAAATCGAGAGCAATACGAGCGGGTTTTGGGGCCTGTTTTGCCACGCAGAACATAGCAACAACAGCAGCAAAAATAGCGACTTTTGGGCTGTTTTGGGTGGCCAAAAACAGCAGAAAAGTAGCAAGAAAGTGAGTGTTTTGGTGACAGTTTACAGCTGCAACTAGGCTGCCTGTTGTGGGTCGAATGTAGCAGCAAAAGGCTGCTGTAAATAGGTTGTTTTGAGGCTGCAGAACACGCAGCAGGTGGCGGCGGTGGACTGCAGAAAATCGCAGCAATCAATATTCGATTAGAGCTGTTGGTAGTCGAAATAGAAACAGCAACCAGCAGAGCAACAATGGAATCGTTTATGTGCTGTGTTGGGCTCGCAAACAAGCAAGATCACAGCAGGTTTTTTTTGAGCTGTTTCAGTGACGAAAACAGAAGCTGAATAACAGCAGGAATTTAGTCGAATAGAGGGTTGTTTTGGTGAGTTTTCAGTCGACAAAGGAGAGGGTTGTGGAGGTTGTTTTAGTCGATGCACAGGAGGGTTTAAAGGGCTGCTTTGTGTCGACTTGCAGTAGCTTTTTGGTGGCTTGTTTTAATCGACTAAAAAGAGGAAAGCAGGAGAGAAACTGCAGAATAATTGGTCGACTAGTTGCAAGGAGTTTTGTGGTGATTTTATGGAAAAACTTGAGGTATTTATAGTTTTGATTTCCTAATCATCCTAGGATTAGTGTTGCTTGATGACCAAGATCTTCCCCTTTTTTTCTAGTAACCGACCCAAAATCTATACATATTATTTATATCATTTTTTTTACACGGCATTTGTTTATTTATGTATTTTATATATTTATTATTATTATTATTATTATTATTATTATTATTATTATTATTATATTATTATTATTATTATTATTATTATTATTATTAATATTAGGGTTACATTTATTTAATTACATTTTATTTATTTATTAGACCCTATATTTTATAAATTTTACTAAGTTCACATTAGTTCTTATAAATTTAAAATGTCACATTTAATTTATGACATATTGCTTATATTATTTATTTAGTATTAAGGTTAGGGTTTAATATTTAATATTAAAGGGTATTAGGGTTTGGTTTAGGGTTTTTAAATAATATTAGGGTTCTAGTACTAATTACTCGAATAATAACCCTAATAGTATACCGAATAAGACAATGAAACCTTAAGGGCAAAATTTGGAAATTTCAGAAGGGGAAAGTGAGGGTTGTTATAGTACGCATAACCTGCGAATTAAAATTCATTCATATGGTGAACACCTGGTAATCGACATTAACAAATGCATCTAGAATATTCCCAAATATACAAGTACACTCATCTGTATATAAAATCGAAGTACTAAAGCATCTGTAACCCAGATGGGGTTTGTTAGGCCCAATAGATCTATCTTTAGGATTCGCGTCAATTTGGGGTTCTGTTCCCAAATTCTTAGGCTACCAAGCTAAAAAGGGTGATATCCGGTATAATAATCCAACCATAGAATGTAGTTTCAAGTACTTGTGTCTATTTCGTAAAACAGTTATAAAAGCAGCGCATGTATTCTCAGTCCCAAAAATATATATTGCAGAAGAATTTAAAAAGGAAACAAATGAAACTCACTATACGATATTTTGTAGTAAAAATATTCATACGACGAAACTGAACAATGCAGGGTTGGCCTCGGATTCACGAACCTATATCATTTGTATATATATTAACACAAATAATAGCAATCGAACATATTATATATTATATCTTAAATTATGTATTATATATATATATATATATATATATTTAATTTGTGTATATATTTAAAATGACTAATATTTATATAGTTATATTAATATATATATTAAAATACATAATTTGTTAAAAATTGTTAATATGATTAATAGTAATATTACTATAAGTATATTTTTATATCAATAATAGTAACAAAGGTTGTATTTATTTATAATGGTAATATTAATAATATTAATACTGATAATAATATTAATTATAGTAATAATAGTAATAATAGTGATAAAAATAATAATAATGTCTCTAAAAATAATACTACTAATAATAATGATAATAATAATAATAATAATAATAATAATAATAATAATAATAATAATAATAATAATAATAATAATAATAATAATAATAATAATAAAAATGATAATTTTACTAAAAATTTTATTTTTAATAATATTGATAGCAATAGTTTTTAATAAAAATGATACTTTTACTAAAATGATACTTTTAATAATAATGCTAATAATGATAGTTTTAGAAATAATGATGTTTATAATAATAATGATAATAATAATAACAATATTGGTTTTAATTATAAGGATACTACTAATAATAATAATACTAATACTTTTGATAATAATAATAAAAATTATATTTATATTAATAATAATCATAATATTAATGTTAATAATAACAATACTTAGCATAACAATAATAACAATAATATTACTAATAATTTAATTAATACTAATAATAATAATAATAATAATAATAATAATAATAATAATAATAATAATAATAATAATAATAATAATAATAATAATAATAATAATAATAATAATAATAATAATAATAATAGAATACAACCTTTGAAGACAAGCTTTAAAAATAAACGCCTTAGCCCGGGTTTGAACCCGAGACCTCTCGATCAACGACCACCCTTCCAAACCATTTAACCATTAGTTTGATTCTGTAATATCTAGATCTCTTATATATATATATATATATATATATATATATATATATATATATATATATATATATATATATATATATATATCCCGTACGAATCTGTTACCATTTCTCAATATTATCATCTAGATCATCAGGTCATCACCATTTATTCAAGTTCTTCGGCCCAACAACTTAAACCAGGTTCACGGCCCAATATCAAATTCAAGGTTTACGGCCCAAAATCAAATCAAGGTTTACGGTCCATTTAACAATTCATGGGTGTCGTGGGTTTATAAAGGGAATCGATAGCAGCCAAAAAAATGTGAAAAAGTTTTGCTGGTTAAAGGTGTCGGCCAGAAAGAAAAGTCACACAACCATAAAATTATCATCTTCATTGTAAAAAAAAATAATAAAGCAACGGCGGCTATTTGTTCATCATCATCATCGTTATTCACTGTATCATCCGGATGTTCATCATAGTAGTACCATGATCTTCCTTATCGTGTCAGTAATAAAAATAGTAGTAATTTGCAGGTTGGTCACAATTATGATGATGTTGGATTGTTATGGGTTATCGAGCATAAATATAAATGTACAGCAGGTTTAGTCATCGGTTAATAGCAGTCGTGAACAAGATCGAATAGTAAACAGATCGGCAATAACTTTAAATGATAAGGGGGTTTCGGTTCTTGGTATTGTTCAAATAGAAAACATATACTATTAGCTGGGAACAGAAAACAGTCGTAGGAAGTAGCATACGTGGGTTATTTAACGATTGTTGAAACAGAAAAAGAAAAGAAGAGTAATCACAATGGGATGATGTTGGCGTGTAGTTAAAGGCTGCAATTTACAGAGGTGCTACGGTGGTGTTGTTTCACAAAATGATGGTTTCGAACGGTTAGGAGAGAGAGAAAGAAAGAGTAGCCGGATGGTGGCTTTGTGGTGGTTTGTGATGATGATGATGGTTGTAGTGATCGAAAGTAGTGAATCCAAGCTGGTGATGATGGTCGTGCAGGGTAGTCGATGGTAGGAGGTGATCAATGGTTATTGGTTTAACTAGAATAAAAACATAATAGCAGTAGATAGCGTAAGTAAAGTAGCAACAACTCCAAACAAGAGGAAGGCTACAACAGTCTTGTTTGAAACAGTGGTTGTATGTCTTCTTGATGATAAATGATGGTGTTTGTTGGATCTTCTTTTAATAGCTCACGAATAGAAACAGGAACATGAAAGGGATGTTTGGTTCTTGATGGTGTAAATCGATGGTGATGGTTAAAGAGGGTGGTGTTTGAGTTAAACCGAAACAAATATGAAAGATGGTGATTGAATTACTTGGGTTTCCATTTTAGGTTGGGTTGTCGTGGTGTTTACAAGGATGACTATGATTGTTCATGGTGGTCGTGGAAAATAGAAAGGAGAAGAAGAGAGTTGGTTGCGGTTGTCTGTTGCAGATGGTGGTGTTCAAGTGTGAATTGGGTGATCGAGCAAGTATATGTGTATGTTAGCATATATATTACTCTGTAATATTCTTATTTGAGAGAAGACAAATCACAATAGTAACGCATAGTAATGAATATTAAAATAATGGTATGAGAACAATAATCGTGCAAGTGAATATGTATATGTGAAATGGTGATTTGAGGGATAACAATATAGTATTAATTGTAGAAGATTAGAATCCAAAGGTGCATGTATCATAAATATCTAATATGATATAATCATATTATATTTAAAGAAGTAAAAGGACGTGTTCATTTATTTAGCAGCCAGGTGTTACAAAAGAAGAAAGTAGGAGAGTGTGTTTTTATGTTATGCATATGTATATGTATTTTATATATATTCATGACTCAGTTGAAGACAATAACACCAATTAAGCATAGTAACTGATGTGTGCGAGGTGTAGTACGAAATAGATATTATTTTATTACCAAATACTATTAAATACGATACAATTTACACAAGTTATTTATTTATTTATAGAATGAATATACCTAAACCTTGCTACAACACTTATAGGTAGTGTACCTAATCGTAGAGTAGAGTAGTTTTTATTAAGTCCGATTCGTTCCACAGGGAGCTAGCTAAGTTTAACGCTATATATATTTTAAACTATATTTGTATAAATATATAAATAAGTAATATTATTATTATTATAAAAGGGGGGTTTTACCGTTTAGTGACCGGTTTGTCGATTTTAGAACTTAAGTCACAATTAAAACCTAATGTAAAATATTAAATATAAAAATAACTTAATTTAAAGCGTAAAGTAAATGATGATAATTAAAAGTACGATAATTAAAAGTGCAATAAATAAAATGATAGTAAATAAAAGTACGATGAGATATAAAATAAAGGAATTATGCTTATTTAAACTTCCATAATCATGATGTTTGACGTGTTGATTTTAATTTATTACCATGGGTTAATTGTCCTTTGTCCTGGATTATTCGATATTTCCATCTATTTTTTGTCCATAATAGTCTATCGGTCATAAATATAAAGTGTGAGTGTCCTCGTCAAATTACCCTTATACCTGAAGTCAAATATTCTAACTAATTGGGGACTTAAACTATAACAAGGTCTTAATACTTTGTTAATGATTACACCAAGTTATCGACTACGTGTAACCCAAGGTTTTAATACGTTGTTAACAATTACACCAAGTGTCCTTGTATGTAATCCACCCCTGTTTTAATGAGTCCATTGACTATTAATCCATTCCCGTGTCCGGTTAAATGAACGATTATTAGTATTTATAAATATCCCGCCCATCGTATCCGATCGAGTGTATGTGGTTATTTATAGATACGTCAAATTGTAAATCTCTATATTAAATTAACGAACTATCATTCAGTTAAACAAATATAAAGCCCATTAATAGCCCATAGTTCAATTTCCACAAATGTCAGTCTTTTGTCCAAACCCTAATTATGGTCCAAAGCCCAATAACCCCATCTTAATATTTAGTCCAACATCATGATTACTTCAGCTTAAATAAACATAATAATAACTTAGCTACTAGACATTAATTTAAAAAGGTTAAACATAACTTACAATGAGTATTAATCGCGTAGTGTTACACGGACAGAGTTTCGACTTACAAACTTAAAAAATTCGCCACTATAAACTTATTATTATTAACTTAATATTAAAATTATAATTATAAAATAATAATATATATTGAGAGAGTGAGAGATCAGTGAATGAAGGTGTCCATAATTCTTCAAAAAATGCTCCAATTTATAGATGTGGCCAGGCTTTCCACTCCATGCGATCGCATGGAAAATACTCTTCCTGGCCATGCGATCACATGGCCAGCTGTGACAGCACCAAATGCTTCCAAAACGTGGGCGGATCTTGATTATTTATTATATAATATAATATATATAATTTTATATAATTATATATATTATATTATATTCTTGTGCATTATTGACTTGTAATTTTAGACCCGTTGCGTCGCGCGTTGATAGTTGGTTCATGTCCTGGTTCTGGATTTTCGAAAGTCCTTTCGTACGATTTAATATCTTGTACTTTGCGTTTCGCGACTCGTACTCTTGTAACTTTTAGACGTTTCTCAGCAATAATTTGAACCACTTGGATTGTACTTTGTACTTTTTAGCTTTTTGGTTATTTGCGTCTTCAAATCGTCGAATCTGTCTTTGTCTTCACCTTTTATTATTTAAACGAATATCACTTGTAAATAGAACAATTGCAACTAAAAGCTTGTCTTTCTTGAAGGATAATGCTATGAAATATATGTTCGTTTTTAGCATTATCAAATATTCCCACACTTGAGCGTTGCTTGTCCTCAAGCAATATAGAACTTGAATATAACTTTATTAGAATCACTTCTTTATTCTTCACACTTTGTACATCAGTGATTTTGATACAGCGGTATGAACAATGATAGTAACGTTGTGGTTTACAGTCCCACATGACTATAAAAATTTAAATCCTTTAAGGAAATTGGATCTTTATGAAAACATTTGATCTTTTGAAAATTCAATCTAGCTTTTACCATAGATAAGTTTTCCGGAATAACCATTCACCGGTGTTTGCAAAATGTTTTTGTGGGTTTTGTGGGTTTCAGATTTGAAAATTTTAGCTCAAAACTTATGGTTTTATGTCACCTACTTGCTAACCTTGTATTAGGAAAGCAACACTTCCAATTTACTTGCTCCTTATATTACCTTTCGGTAAACTACCGTCCGGTTGTAAAGCAAAGCATTGAACAAGCAACTGTTAAGGCAATGTCTAATGACATGCTGATGTTGATGGTCCACAACGTGTCGGATGCAATTACTATCCTTTGTAGGAGCAATAGTAAAGATCACCCTATAGTTTTTCGGTCTGGCACAAGGTCCTGTCTGAAAGGACCCGTTCATATATATTATAAACGATTCAAAATAGTTGATTACATCGCGAGGTATTTGACCTCTATATGATACATATTACAAACATTGCATTCGTTTTTAAAACACAAACTTTCTTTACATCAAAAATTGACAGGCATGCATACCATTTCATAATATCCACTATCCAATTATAAATTAACTTAATAGTAATCTTTGATGAACTCAATGACTCGAATGCAACGTTCTTCGAAATATGCCATGAAATACTCTAAGTAATATCTTTAAAACAAGAAAATGCACATCGGAAGATTTCTTTTATACCTGAGAATAAACATGCTTTAAAGTGTCAACCAAAAGGTTGGTGAGTTCATTAGTTTATCATAATCATTCATTTCCATCATTTTAATAGACCACAAGAATTTCATTTCCAGTTCTCATAAATATACGACCCATGCATAGAGACAAAAATAATCATTCATATGGATTGAACACCTGGTAACCGACATTAAAAATATGCATATAAGAATATCCCCATCATTCCGGGATCCTCCTTCGGACATGATATAAATTTCGAAGTACTAAAACATCCGGTACTTTGGATGGGGTTTGTTAGGCCCAATAGATCTATCTTTAGGATTCGCGTCAATTAGGGTGTCTGTTCCCTAATTCTTAGATTACCAGACTTAATAAAAAGGGGCATATTCGATTTCGATAATTCAACCATAGAATGTAGTTTCACGTACTTGTGTCTATTTTGTAAATCATTTATAAAAATTGCGCATGTATTCTCAGCCCAAAAATATAAAGGGTAAAAAGGCAAATGAAACTCAACATACTGTATTTCGTAGTAAAAATACATATAACGTCATTGAACAAGTGCAAGGTTGGCCTCGGATTCACGAACCTAAATTAATTATGTATATATATGTGCTGGTCAATATTTGTCTAACAAATTAGGTCAAGTCATAGTGTACCACAATCCTAATGCTCGAGACTAATATGCAAAGGTCAACAAAAGTTAATTTGACTCAAAATGATTTCCAAAATTTATACATGATTATTATATAGTTTAAATATCGTCGTTTTATATTTTTAAATATTTTTAAAAGATTTAATAGAGTAAATAATATAATTCATTTATTAATAAATAAAATTTTATATAAAAATATACTTTTATATATCTTAAGTAATAAAATTTATAAAGTTAATTTAAAAAAAATATTATGATAGGTTTTATTAAGGTAATTATATTATTTGTATTACATATTTATTTTATAAAATAACATTGATAATAATAATAAGTAAAAGTTGTATTATTTTGCAATAATAATTATTATTATTCTTTTAATAAAAATATCAATATTTATATTTACTAATAATGATATTATAATAAAACGATAATTCTAATTATGATAACTTTAATATTTATGATACTTTTTAATATTAACTTTAAAATAATAATTCTATTTAAAATGATAATAATAATGATATTTTATAATAACAATGATATTTCTATTAAAATGATATTTTTTGTTAAAATGATAGTTTTAATACTAACGATACTTTTAATAATAATAGTAATGATAAAAATAATAAGAATGATAATTTTATCTAGATCAATATCTTATAATATTTTAATTTCATCATGATACTCATACTCATTATTTCCTAATCGTTTCGTTTAATGGCTTTTAATCGTCTTTTATATTGTGTTCATAATACTAATAATAATAGTACTAAAAAGAATTAGGTGTTACTAATATTAGTTTTAATTACAATAATACTAATAATGATAATTACTATGATATTATTAATAAAACTAATAACTATTTTAATGATAATAATAATAATAATAACAATAACAATAACCATTTTTAAATAGTGATATATATATATTAATAATGATAATAATAATAATAATAATAATAATAATAATAATAATAATAATAATAATAATAATAATAATAATAATAATAATAAGATGATGATAATAATAATAATAATAATAATAATAATAATAATAATAATAATAATAATAATAATAATAATTATAACTTTAACGATGATAACAATAGTAATAAATAAAAATAACAATTTTTAATGATAATTCCTTTTATTAATAATGATAATAATAAGATAAAACTAGAACGACGGTAATAACGACGATAATAATAATCATTTTTATAAAAATTCAATTGACTATAACTTCTAATCCGTTCATCAAACCCATTCGATATCTAAATGAAAAGTTCTCAATTTTTCGCTAGCCTTCCAAGGACATGTATATCTTATACCTTATCTCAACCGCAAGTGTAACTAATTCAGGATTCAACATAACCTATCTAAGTGCAATATCAAAAGTACAAGCATGCATAATCCTATATTCTCGAGCACTAGTCAGGGATACACTATTAATATGTAAAAATAATTTACGAGTACTCACGTATCAATATTGAGATTCAATATTACAGAAAAGGTACGTAGACTCAACGGAGACGATAAACACTAGATTGACCTCACAAGCATACCCATGAACCATACCCATCACCTCCATAGCTATAACCCATGTTTTCCTTAGCTCTATCCCGCTCGAAAAATCCATTTTGAAATAATACGCTCATGACCTCGTCGTAGTATTTTATGTATACTAATAATATCTTGAAATAATACTGAGTAAATATATATATGTAAGTCGATTGAGAGAATTTAGAGAAATATATTTCAAGTTTCTATGAAATAATGAAACCTATTGAATTCTATTTATAATAGATTTTTGAATTATTAAAGTAAATTATTAAAGTATGAATTATTAAAGTGAATTATTAAAGTATGAATTATTAAAGTGAATTATTAAAGTATGAATTATTAAAGTGAATTATTAAAGTATGAATTATTAAAGTGAATTATTAAAGTATGAATTATTAAAGTAAATTATTAAAGTTAAAGTAAAGTAAAAGTAAAGTAAAGGTAAAGTTAAAGTATAGTAAAAGTATAAAACTATGTACGTATAATATGCGTATAAATATATATAAAATTAATTTAAATCATTATTTATATTTAATAAAATAAAATATAAATATCGTTATCATTATCATACTGGTTAAGTAATGAGTTATCAAAAGTGATTCTAGATATTTATAAAAGTTATATACGTTTTAATAATAAAGTTCTTTTTAAACTAAAAACGTTTTTATACGTTTAAAAATAAATCAAATAAATATGATAATTTTGTTTTCCAAAACTAAATATATTTAAGAATCATTTTGTTAAAAGGTTAAAATAATGGAAATCATTATATCATAAAACGTTTTAGAAAAGTAGAATCATATATATTCATAATAGGTTTCAAGTTTTTAAATTACGGTCTGTTAGTGAAGCATGGGATAAAGTCCAAAGGTTAAATAAACGTATGAAAAATGTCGAGTAACTTAACTTGTTGATATCCAACATCTAAGTTATTTACACTCCACGTTCTTACTTATAAATCACTTTACCATTTTCCGAATGTTGTCAAAAAGAATAGATTTCTTAAATCACAGTGGACCTCATAACATAGACCCGTAATCATATCACAATGTATCTGATAAATCAATCATTTGATATTATCTTCTAATTCCATCGATAAACATATTGAAACAAATACGTTCGTGTAAAGTAATATACGTTTAATACTTTATTAATATTCTCAAGTTATAATATATATATATATATATATATATATATATATATATATATATATATACATATATATACATATCTATTTATATATAACGGTTCATGAATCGTCAGAATTTGGTCGAGGTTATAATGAATGTATGAACACAGTTTACAATTCTTGAGATTTAACTTAACAAACTTTGCTTATCGTGTCGGAATAATATAAAGATAAAGTTTAAATTTGATTGGAAATTTCCGGGTTGTCACAGTACCTACCCGTTAAAGAAATTTCGTCCCGAAATTTGAATGGAATGGTCATGGCTGACAATAAGTATGTTTTCATGACGTATACGAGTTGAAAATTAGAGTTTTATTATCATCAAGTAATATAGATAAAGCAATTTGATTTTTGTGAAGGGTACGAGTGAAGTTATCACAAAAGAATGAAATGAGTAAATGCATGTTCTTTTTAACCAATGACATAGTCACGGTTGATTTTCGAAATTCAAGAAATTTAGAGAAAATCTTCGTAATAAGATTTGGTTCTTCAAAAATTAAGGAAGTTAAGATCAGCTTTGATTAAATGCGATAATATGTTTTGATTGCTCTGTCGGATATTTTACTATATATCCACCCCCTTCGTTTCCTTATTTCCACAACTCACACCTTTTATTCACTAATATGCTCCATCCAGTTCTGATTCTTGATATACTCCTAACTTTCATATCTGTCATTCTTTTCTTTCATCTTCTACCGGAAGAATCTATTTACTTTTACTATACTCTTAGTTTTATAGTGTTTTTAGGTCTCCCGTGTCTTTATATTGCTATATGCATCGATATATATGGTTTATAATTTCTGGGTCGTCGTTGGGCTTTATATCCTCCTTTATATTTCGAAGTCCCTGCTTCTGCCTTCTATAATTATTGTCATCCACAGTTAATGCTCCCTTCTATTTGCTGCGATTTATACTCCTATTTCTATTTCGGAGCTTCATTCTTTCGTTTCCTCTTCTTGAGATTAAGCACCGTATGTAATGGTCCAGAATTCGTAGATATGAATTTATGAATGAACAAAGTTAATGTTCTAAGAAGGAAATTATAATGGCACGATCTTGATTTGTTAAATTACCAGAATACCCTAGAAAAGACCGAATCATCAAGAAATATTTTCTTGATATTTTAGAGATTAAATAGAATATAGGAGTCGTGTAACATGGCACATGATGACGTTATGATCTGTGAATCATCACGTTCCATTTTGAAACTCAGCATGAATTACTGTAATATAATCACGTTGATCAAGTGTCATTATATTATACTAACTCATGCTTCAGCTCCCAACACTACTTCAAAAAAAAATATTCCTATTTTAAACTCGAATGTTTCAGAATTTAGAAACTAAAATAGTTTCTTTTATGATGTAATACAGATAGCGTGAAGAGGTAAATGATTTCGGATAAGAATAATTAAGAAAATATCTTCAGAAATATGGAGGATATTTATAATGAAAGATATTATGATATCTTAGAATTTCTAATATCAGAGGATGATGAAGAATATTGTCCGCAGGGGTTTAGAGTCAAGAGCAAGGTATTCCTTTAATGACTTCAGCAGGTACTGAATCATTTAGATTCTCTGAAGGCATGTTTCGCCCTTGTGATTTGTCCACAGCCTCTTTCATACTTTGCTCAATCCGTTTTCCAGTTCCAAAACTTCTCTTTTTCTGAGCTTTGCCAATACACTATTCTTTATCATCAAAATTTTTACGGTTAAGATCGTTTACTGTTGTTGCTGCTTCGTCAACATTTCAAGAACTAGTTCGCAGTTCAAGGTGTTTTTCAGAAACTTCACATTCAAAGTATGTAAGTCCAGGAGATAGACGTTGTACGTACACATATAACTGTTGGCGTAGACATGCTGCAAGATTTCAAATTAATGATTGCTAATTCTCGATGATTCGTATGGCAATTCTTGTTACAAGATGCGAATGAGTAAATGGTGGGGTTTCAATGAATAACTATAATGACTTTTTGGAGAGGTTAAAGTCAAAGGGTAATGACGTTGTTGGTACATCTGCTAATAATGTGGTGGGATGTAAAAGGTTCCCTGGTAACGATGGTGTATATCTCAAGGTTATAATAAGGTTAGTCTGACTGAAAAGTTGAAGTTAACTTGCTGGAGCTGTGACAAAACTGGCTACTTTGAAAAGGAATTGCAAAGTTATTTTTGCTAATAAATGCCAAAGAATCTTACACAGATATGTGTGGAATTATGACTTTGGTTTCGAGTTCTTTTTAAGTACCTAACTGTGGGTAATATGTGGTTGGATCATCATCTCGATTGCTCATTATTTGAAGTGTCTTCAGATATTTTCGAAGGGTTTGAACACAGATTGTAATCGTTAATATACATTTGATGTTCTAACACAGTTTTGAAGTCAAAGTATAGCTTTGAAAGATGTAGGAATCTAAAAGTGATGATGCCGGTTATATCTCGAATTGAATTCTGAGGTTTCAAAATCAAAATTTGTAATTGGGTTTGAATGAGTATGGTTGTTTTGATCTCTATGAAAGAATGTATATTATTGTGAAAGTAGGAAGTATAGTTGATAATTTGCTTGATCAGATTCGAAGAATGTAACATATTAATTGTAAATATATATATCTCTCGGGTATTACCTACCCGTTAAAAAATTTCACAATTAATATTTTGTACATAAGAATTTTATTACAGTCTTTGTGAAAATATATATGTATATATTCTCCTCAGATATAACATAAATTTTAATGAGTTAATACTAAATTAAACTCATTCGATTTACGGTTGAAACTAGAATTGAATAATCCCTTGAAGGCTTTAGAGATTACATAAGTATTTCTTCAATAACATTGAAATTACGAATCAATACTTTGTTATTTGTTGAGGCGTGATGTTGATTTTTGTTAAATTCTTGTGAACTTCGCAAAGTATGAGTGATGGTATCTGAGAAGTTTCGGTTACATCGATGATGAAAGTGTAAAATCAAATATATACTTGATTTATTATGAATTGGAATTTGTTGAATTGAGACAGAGATTGTAGTTAACGATGGTTAAGTTGCTGGTGAAGGACGTACATTATTGCATATTTGTAAGATGAATTAACCGAGTAGTTAAGATTCACACACAATAGCTTAGCACGGAAAGATTTATTTTTATTTCAAAATATGTATATATAAAATATACATATAATTTCTTCAGAAAGAATGAGTTAACTCTTCATAACTCCTTGATACAATATACGCGTTATTGATTCGTAATGATGTCCACAGTGATTCTTGAACTGACGGAGTTTGTGATGTTATAGGTGTTGTTGATTCTGATGTTGACTGTACTGACGATGCTGGTGACGCTGACGGTACTGTTGATGCTGTTGGTAAAACAAGTTTAGCTTGTTAATCACACACCATTTTTGTCAGGGTTTCTACTCTTCCTTCTATTATTTTGGTTCGCTTAACTGATTTATGGTTAGGGCTAGATTAGATAATCTCTAAGACTTTAGAGATTACATAATCTCCGTGGAATGTTTCTCCAATGAAGTTATGAATTAATACATCGTCAGTTATTGTTGCTGGTATTCCTTGATATCTATGGTGCATATGACGTTGATGCTCGTGGGACAGATTGTGAAGTTGAGGTTTACGACGCGGTTGTGGTTGGAGGTGGTAATGGTACTGTTGGCGTTGATGATGGTGGTATTGGTTTTGCTGCTGGTGCTGCTGCTGGTGCTGCTACTGGTGTTTGTAATTTCTGCACCATATTCTCCAAAGCCACTACCCGAGCACGAAGCTCGTTGACTTCTTCTATTACACCGGGGTGATTGTCGGTTCGGACGAGCGGATAAATAAAATCTAGAATTTGATGGAGTATATAATCGTGACGAGATACTCTGGAAATAAGAGAGAAAATGGTGTTTCGGACAGGTTCGCCGGTAAGTGCTTCAGGTTCTTCGTCAAGAGGGCAATGTGGTGGATGGAAAGGATCGCCTTCTTCTTGTCTCCAATGATTGAGGAGACTACGAACCCATCCCCAATTCATCTAGAATAGATGATGACTGATTAGTTGATCCATTCCGGTCACACTGCTTTCGGAGCTTGAGTGAGATTCTATTTTAGAATTCGAGTGACTTGAACTGATGACAACTTCCATTTTGTACGATTGGATAAAGGATTTTTCGATATAAAATGATTTTCCGGCTATCGGGTGGTATTCTATTTACATAGGATATCCATATATGTATATAGATCAAAAGATTTCATAGATTACGGAGGAATTTACGGAATATGTCAGGCAAAGTTTACAGTAATAGATACGATAAGATATGATTTAGCAGATACGCTAAGATATGAATTTTGTCTATACACTACTCATGCAATTAGTGTAGCAAGACATCTCTAGACTAATAATGATAAGCACGTAATTTCTTAAGGATGATAAGCAGATGATTTCCGACTAGAAATGATAAGCAAAACTTTTGACATGCAGACACGGTCGAAGTCCAGACTCACTAATGCATCCTAACGACTTATCAGTTAGACACACTAATGCAGACCTGGTTCGCTAAGACCACCGCTCTGATACCAACTGAAAGGACCCGTTCATATACATTATAAACGATTCACAATAGTTGATTACATCGCGAGGTATTTGACCTCTATATGATACATATTACAAACATTGCATTCGTTTTTAAAACACAAACTTTCTTTACATCGAAAATTGACAGGTATGCATACCATCTCATAATATCCACTATCCAATTATAAATTAACTTAATAGTAATCTTTGATGAACTCAATGACTCGAATGCAACGTTCTTCGAAATATGCCATGAAATACTCCAAGTAATATCTTTAAAACAAGCAAATGCACAGCGGAAGATTTCTTTTATACCTGAGAATAAACATGCTTTAAAGTGTCAACCAAAAGGTTGGTGAGTTCATTAGTTTATCATAATCATTCATTTCCATCATTTTAATAGACCACAAGAATTTCATTTCCAGTTCTCATAAATATACGTCCCATGCATAGAGACAAAAATAATCATTCATATGGATTAAACACCTGGTAACCGACATTAACAATATGCATATAAGAATATCCCCATCATTCCGGGATCCTCTTTCGGACATGATATAAATTTCGAAGTACTAAAACATCCGGTACTTTTGATGGGGTTTGTTAGGCCCAATAGATCTATCTTTAGGATTCGCGTCAATTAGGGTGTCTGTTCCCTAATTCTTAGATTACCAAACTTAATAAAAAGGGGCATATTCGATTTCGATAATTCAACCATAGAATGTAGTTTCACGTACTTGTGTCTATTTTGTAAATCATTTATAAAAATTGCGCATATATTCTCAGCCCAAAAATATAAAGGGTAAAAAGGCAAATGAAACTCACCATACTGTATTTCGTAGTAAAAATACATATAACGTCATTGAACAAGTGCAAGGTTGGCCTCGGATTCACGAACCTAAATTAATTATGTATATATATGTGCTGGTCAATATTTGTCTAACAAATTAGGTCAAGTCATAGTGTACCACAATCCTAATGCTCGAGACTAATATGCAAAGGTCAACAAAAGTTAATTTGACTCAAAATGATTTCCAAAATTTATACATGATTATTATATAGTTTAAATATCGTCGTTTTATATTTTTAAATATTTTTAAAAGATTTAATAGAGTAAATAATATAATTCATTTATTAATAAATAAAATTTTATATAAAAATATACTTTTATATATCTTAAGTAATAAAATTTATAAAGTTAATTTAAAAAAATATTATGATAGGTTTTATTAACTTAATTATATTATTTGTATTACATATTTATTTGATAAAATAACATTGATAATAATAATAAGTAAAAGTTGTATTATTTTGCAATAATAATTATTATTATTCTTTTAATAAAAATATCAATATTTATATTTACTAATAATGATATTATAATAAAACGATAATTCTAATTATGATAACTTTAATATTTACGATAATTTTTAATATTAACTTTAAAATAATAATTCTATTTAAAATGATAATAATAATGATATTTTATAATAACAATGAGATTTCTATTAAAATGATATTTTTTGTTAAAATGATAGTTTTAATACTAACGATACTTTTAATAATAATAGTAATGATAAAAATAATAAGAATGATAATTTTATCTAGATCAATATCTTATAATATTTTAATTTCATCATGATACTTATACTCATTATTTCCTAATCGTTTCGTTTAATAGCTTTTAATCGTCTTTTATATTGTGTTCATAATACTAATAATAATAGTACTAAAAAGAATTAGGTGTTACTAATATTAGTTTTAATTACAATAATACTATGATAATAGTACTAATGATAATTACTATGATATTATTAATAATACTAACAACTATTTTAATGATAATAATAATAATAATAACAATAACAATAACCATTTTTAAATAGTGATATATATATTAATAATGATAATAATAATAATAAGAATAATAATAATAATAATAATAATAATAATAATAATAATAATAATAATAATAATAAGATAATAATAATAATAATAATAATAATAATAATTATAACTTTAACGATGATAACAATAGTAATAATAATAAAAATAATAATTTTTAATGATAATTCCTTTTATTAATAATGATAATAATAAAATAAAACTAGAACGACGGTAATAACGACGATAACAATAATCATTTTTATAAAAATTCAATTGACTATAACTTCTAATCCATTCATCGAACCCATTCGATATCTAAATGAAAAGTTCTCAATTTTTCGCTAGCCTTCCAAGGACATGCATATCTTATACCTTATCTCAACCGCAAGTGTAACTAATTCAGGATTCAACATAACCTATCTAAGGGCAATATCAAAAGTACAAGAATGCATAATCCTATATTCTCGAGCACTAGTCAGGGATACACTATTAATATGTAAAAATAATTTACGAGTACTCAAGTATCAATATTGAGATTCAATATTGTAGAAAAGGTATGTAGACGCAACGGAGACGATAAACACTAGATTGACCTCACAAGCATACCCATGAACCATACCCATCACCTCCATAGCTATAACCCATGTTTTCCTAAGCTCTATCCCGCTCGAAAAATCCATTTTGAAATAATACGCTCATGACCTCGTCGTAGTATTTTATGTATACTAATAATATCTTGAAATAATACTGAGTAAATATATATATATGTAAGTCGATTGAGAGAGTTTAGAGAAATATATTTCAAGTTTCTATAAAATAATGAAACCTATTGAATTCTATTTATAATAGATTTTTGAATTATTAAAGTGAATTATTAAAGTATAAATTATTAAAGTGAATTATTAAAGTATGAATTATTAAAGTGAATTATTAAAGTATGAATTATTAAAGTGAATTATTAAAGTATGAATTATTAAAGTGAATTATTAAAGTATGAATTATTAAAGTTAAAGTAAAGTTAAAGTAAAGTAAAGGTAAAGTTAAAGTATAGTAAAAGTATAAAACTATGTACGTATAATACGCGTATAAATATATATAAAATTAATTTAAATCATTATTTATATTTAATAAAATAAAATATAAATATCATTATCTTTATCATACTGGTTAAGTAATGAGTTGTCAAAAGTGATTCTAGATATTTATAAAAGTTATATACGTTTTAATAATAAAGTTCTTTTTAAACTAAAAACGTTTTTGTACGTTTGAAAATAAATCAAATAAATATGATAATTTTGTTTTCCAAAACTAAATATATTTAAGAATCATTTTGTTAAAAGGTTAAAATAATGGAAATCATTATATCATAAAACGTTTTAGAAAAGTAGAATCATATATATTCATAATAGGTTTCAAGTTTTTAAATTACGGTCTGTTGGTGAAGCATGGGATAAAGTCCAAAGGTTAAATAAACGTATGAAAAATGTCGAGTTACTTAACTTGTCGATATCCAACATCTAAGTTATTTACACTCCGCGTTCTTACTTATAAATCACTTTACCATTTTCCAAATGTTGTCAAAAAGAATAGATTTCTTAAATCACAGTGGACCTCATAACATAGACCCGTAATCATATCACAATGTATCTGATAAATCAATCATTTGATATTATCTTATAATTCCATCGATAAACAAATTGAAACAAATACGTTCGTGTAAAGTAATATACGTTTAATACTTTATTAATATTCTCAAGTTATAATATATATATACATATATATACATATCTATTTATATATAACGGTTCATGAATCGTCAGAATTTGGTCGAGGTTATAATGAATGTATGAACACAGTTTAAAATTCTTGAGATTTAACTTAACAAACTTTGCTTATCGTGTCGGAATAATATAAAGATAAAGTTTAAATTTGATTGGAAATTTCCGGGTTGTCACACTGTCTTCGACCATGGTATGCAACCACCGTTCTTACGGTTGACACCCGATTTGGTTCAGGTGACCTAATGAATTTCGATGAATTCTTAGGATTTTACGTTCAATGGTAATGAACACATTGAAAATGAGTTTTCAGAAAACAAATCGGTTTGTAATTTAATCAAAATATTTTCTCGTTCAAGCTCGAGTTTAGATATCATCAAATTCCATGAGTTTGAATTATTAATCTTTAAGGTCAATCTCAAGGATTGAGTAATATCAGGCTTAAAAGCTGATTTTTGATCTTTTAAGGAGATTATCCTTTCTGGGTATCTGATTCATTAGTCTTATAAGCTAATTTGCACGGTGCCCTCCCCCTCCCCCCCATTGTACGAGACAGATCCTCTCATGGTTAGGATAAGTCTGACCACTTGGCTACCCTGTTTGATGCTGAGGTCCGTGGATTTCCAGCTGATTTTTGAGAAAACTTTTCAAGGTTTTTCATAGACTCTACAACTGGTCTGGATGACAACTTCCTGACCTAAATCAAGAAGAGCGTGTATTTTTCTTGGAAGACTTTACTTCCTTTTAAATTCCATTTATATTACAATAAACTGGGTAAAACTGATTAATATTGTCCAAAACAAAAGTATCTTTAATTATTGGTACAAAAATATGTGATATATGTTCTAAATAACTTGATAAATATTTCTCACACTTGGCTTATATTTTTCTTTCTTTGCCTTTTTATTCTCTTCTATTCCATTTTAAATGAATTCAAGCATTTTGGGTTGTTTCTCAACTTATGTCATTTCCGAGGTAACAATAATTTTGGTGTTAACACCTAGTTTTATCATTCATAAATATGTATAAACATGATTTTGAGTTCATTTAGTTGGAAAAAAAAATTTAAAAATTTTACTAGAAGTAGGTAGTCAGTATATAAGACTAGGGCTGTCCTTTATTATCAGAGAGCACTAGATTCTAATACAACTACTGCTTTACTAGTAAAGTTTAATGTTGGCTATTAAACCAAGTGTATATGTCAAAAAATTTTTTATACCGAAAAAATTTAATCTCTTCCCACACTTAAGATCTTGCAATGCCCTCATTTGCAAGAAATCAGTAACAATTTAAATTATTGTGGGTGATTAGCGTAGAAAAATGATTAAATTTTACTAAAGTTTTCAAACATATTGTTGTTTGTTTGAATGATAAATGGTACACATCATTTGTTCATTCCTGCAGTTGTTATTTCACATATATTTTGCATCTTGTCGTCAAAATTAGTTGCTTTTTGCTGAACTTAATACCAGTCTTTGAAAATGCGTTGTTTTACCCTGTTGTGTACATGAGATAAAATACATACAATACAAATATAAACATGCATGGTATTTTGAAATGGGACTTAATCTCCCACTTTCAAATTACAAAAATGAAATATTAGTACAAAATAATAAAAATGTTAAACATTACATAAAAGTATCAAAATGTTAAATGTTTAACATAAATCGATAAAGATAATAAAAGATAAGAAATCACCAATGGAAGACTATTGATTTGGATAGGAATTCCAGTTCATATCATCATTCGGGTTCCATGGTGGGTGATAGGTGTCCTGGTAGGCTTGATTGGGGTCGTACAGGTCAAAGAGTGGTCGCATGTCAGGTTGATGTGGTGGATAGTAAGCAGGTCGAGTCGGGATATAGTTATGTGGTACCTGATATGATAGCTGGCTCATGATTTGGTGCTGATGAACTTGTCAGCTATCGTGTTGGCATCGCCTGGATTGCTCATACTCATCCGCGGCTCTCCACTGCTCATACTGATGATGCCTAGTCTGGTTATTCATTTCCACCTCATCTACATACTGGAAGACATCAGTATAACTATCCCTAATGACATCCCTAATGTCATATGCTTCCTCCATATCCTCATCTGAACCCCTCTCTACCTGTGGATGGGTGCCCTGATATGGTATTGGCATATTGTGACTCCGTTTTAGTACCTTTGCACCTTGATAAACCTGCAAACCTATGCTCTCGGCTTGTTCCTCAATCTCTACCATCGGACCCCCATGCTCTTTATCTACACCTAAGTACTCTCCAATGAGAGTAACAAAAATACCTCCCCTATAATACTTCATGCTTGCATACCCTCAACAACTTTAGATAAATAGTGGCCTACACAATAAGGAATGTTAACAAAGCTCCTCGGGTCTCGAATACACTTAAGGTAAAATAAATCGTTTAGGGTCATTTTCTCTTTGTTTCTACCCCGTTGTGTAATCGAGTTCGCTAAGAATCTATGTATTAACCGGAGCTCTTCTCTATCAATATCTAAGTAGGAGTGTCTTCCATCCCGCGTAAATTCCCTAAATCTTGACATACGCCTCCATATGGCATTAGCGTCAAATTTCCTATCTACTCTTTCACCTTCAGCAATTAAACTATTACAATCCGATGTAATAATCTCAGTGGGGGTGTAGATTAATAAAGCTCTAGCCATGTCCAACATGGACATTCTGTACATTGTACCACCTAAAAGAAATCTAATAAAACTTTTATCTCCTAACATTGTAACTTCATTATTTAACTCTATAGTGCTAAGCAATTCAACACACCATTCTCTATATATAGTTCTACGCGTAGTAAATAGGCGGATCCAATCATTAAATGTAGAGTTACCCTACCTCTGAACTAGTAAATCCATAACCGGTTCGGCTAGGTTAACCGCTTCCAAAGGCTCCCAATCGATTACCCGAGGCATTTCAATATTTTTGTGGTAAAGAATGTGCATGTTCTTTTAAAATTTCGAGTATTCTGTCCAACAATGATCGAATCTTAGGTTGGAATGTAACTATTGGTCATCGATAAGTGGGTGCATAATCCTCGGGTGAGGCTGAAATTGACGATAATGAGTGTAAAACAGTGGTTCCGGCTCATAATATAGCATGTGTTGATCATAATGTTGTTGTGGTTCAGGTTGTGGTTCCGGTTGTGGTTCTTGATCAGGTTCTTGTCCAGGTTGTCTAGACGATGATGCACTGTCTGTATCTGTATTTCTCTGCAAAACACATTAAACACAAAATTTGTGCATCCAAATATGCATTAGTGTTAGTAAAATAATAAATTAAAACAATTACAATAACATGTTTAATCCATATTAAACTTATACTCATTTTCATATTTTTATCAATTCTACAATTTTTCAAATAAGCATATATGAAAAGATATACAAAGTTCATAAGCATTCAACTCAAATAACATGTTAAAATAACCATTACTAGCAATTACATCAAATTAATCAAGTTCATAAATTTTAGACTTAAAATGTCCACTTTGATGTTCAAAAATCATGTTTAGGATCAAAATTTGAATCATTTAGCTACCTAAACATATTACACTACTTAATTTAGCAATAATTCATAATAAAAATCGGCCATAACCTGTTTATATCAAAAAGCCCCAAATTGCTCAAGAACACAAACCCTAGATTTCTAAAAATTTTGAAGTTTAAGACTTCAAATCATGACAAATAGCATCAATCTAGGTTATACAAGCATAAACTTGATGTTGTGCTAGGTGTATACAAAATAGTTATATTTTTATTACGAAATACTATTAAATACGATACAATTTTACACAAGTTATTTATTTATTTATAGAATGGATATACGTAAACCTTGCTACAACACTTATAGGCAGTGTACCTAATCGTAGAGTAGTGTAGTTTTTAGTAAGTCCGGTTCGTTCCACAGGGAGCTGGCTAAGTTTAACGCTATATTTTTCACAACTATATATAAGTAGTATTATTATTAAAGGGGGTTTTTACCGTTTAATGACCGGTTTGTCGATTTTAAATAAAGCGTAAAGATAAATGATGATAATATAAATGACAGAATTTAAATTGCAATAAAGTAAATTGCGGTAATTAAAATGATAGTAAATAAAGGTACGATGAAATATGAATTAAAAGTATTATGCTTATTTAAACTTCCGTAATCATGATGTTTGACGTTTTGATTTTAATTTATTTATCTGGGTTAATTGTCCTTTGTCCTGGATTTATTTAATACCTATCTAGTTTTTATCCATAATAGTCCATCGATCATAATTATAAAATGCTCGTCAAATTAACCTTATTCCCGAAGTCAAATATTCCAACTATTTAGGGATTCGAACTGTAACAAGGTTTTAATACTTTGTTCAATGATTACACCAGGTTATCGACTGCGTGTAATCCAAGGTTTAATATTTTGTTAACAATTACACCAATTATCCTTGTATGTAACCCACCCCTGTTTTAATGAGATATGAATATTAATTTACCCACTTGATCAGAATGAATAATCAATTACCCTACCCAAATAATTAATTAAATGATCATAAAAGATGTCGTATAAACGTCACTAAATAGGACATACATAATCATTTTAATAATTATTAGATTAACTAATTTGAAGATAGGTTCGACAGGTTCCAATGAGTTATCGCTCAATTAGACAATACCCCCTATCTATTAATAGTCATAGTCCAATGTCCACAAGTGTCGGTCTTTTGTCCAAACCTTAATTATGGTACAAAATCTAATAACCCAATCTTAATTTTTAGTCTAACATCACGATTACTTTGGTTCAAATAAGCATAATAATAACTTAGTTACGAGACATTAATTTAAAAAGGAAGAACATAGCTTACAGTGGTGATTAATAGAGCAGCGTTACACGGACAGAGTTCCGACTTTAAAACCCGTAAAACATTTCTTACAATAACCCAACTAAACCATAATTTATTATTAATCTTAAATTAAAATTATAATTATAATATAAATATATTACATAGAGAAGAGAGATTGATTTTTTGTACAATTAAAACGTAGAGCAAACTGCCTTTTTATAATACTTGGCCTGCTACAGTAACTCATGCGGTCGCATGAGATTTTAGTGCAAATCTCATGCACTCGCATGGGCTCATGCACTCGCATGAGTTTTATGCCTATTTCCCATGCGATCGCATGGCCGTCAGATCCAGCTCACATATTTTTTGTTTGCTAGTTTGTCGACGTTATTTAATATAATATATAATATATAAATCATTTATATAATTATTTAAATATTATATTATATTCTTGTGCATAGTTGACTTGTAATTTTAGCTCCGTTGCGTCGCGCGTTGATAGTTGGCTCAGGTCCCGGTTCCGGTTTTTTGAACGTCCTTTCGTATGATTTAATATCTTGTACTTTTTATTTTGCGGCTCGTACTCTTGTAATTTTGAGACGTTTCTCATCAATAAATTGAACCACTTGAATTATATCTTGTACATTTGAGCTTTTTGGTCATTTGCGTCTTCAAATCGTCGTTTTCTTCTTTTGTCTTCGCACTTATTTATTTAAACGAATATTACATAAAAATAGAACAATTGCAACTAAAAGCTTTACACATTGGAAGGATATTGATACTAAATATATGTTCCTTTTTAGCATTATCAAATATACTAA
Organism: Rutidosis leptorrhynchoides; assembly: GCF_046630445.1. NCBI lineage: Eukaryota > Viridiplantae > Streptophyta > Magnoliopsida > Asterales > Asteraceae > Rutidosis > Rutidosis leptorrhynchoides. The sequence goes on along the minus strand of NC_092338.1, from coordinate 341,958,269 downwards.
CAATTTAACTCTAATGAAGCTACAAAATAATCAAAATTAAATTAGGACAATTAATTATAATTATCACAAAAATTAGGAAATTTAGGAGTTTAGGGGTGAAATTTCTACCTTTTTGCTTCCCCATCTGAAGAAAGGCATGATTGGAACGGATTATAGCACGAATTTTGGATGATTTTGGTGAAAAATTGAAGATTTTAGGGTGTTTGTGTGTATGTTTACGAGTTTGTGTGTGGGTGTTATGAGACAGAGAGTACAGCTCGTGGCCTTTTTGTTTCTTTCCAGATTTCAGCTTCCATGCGATCGCATGGATATGTAGGGTAAACCTCATGCGATCGCATGGGGTCTATTTCATTTTTTTTATAAAACCTTTAATTATTAAAACAAAAATAGATTAATTTTTAAAAAAAAATTTCTTTTAAGATTGAGGGCATTTCGGTACGTTCACCTAGTTCGTCGCTCTACAAAATTTTTAAAATTTGTCATTTCAAAGCGATTGCTTTAAAAGCAAAGATTTTTGGGGTTTTTAATGTTTTTGGCATACTTTAAATCAATAAGATTAAAAATAATGATAATAAAATTTCTCGTCCCACCCTCGGGTTAAGCAATTTTGGTTTAACGACCTAGTCTTCAAATCACGACGAATTTTAGAAATCATATTTTTAACTTAATGAAATAAAGTACATTTTTGTTTTTAAATTCACACCAAACTTAAATTTAAAATGCATATTAAAATTTCATATAAATATTAATAATATTTATACATTGGTTTTACAATAATATAGTTATATATTAATTTTAAAAACAAGGTAAAAATAAAAAATAAAAATCTTTTTGGTCTTTTATCCCACTTTAATCAATCAAATATTATCAAAAATATACGTCCCTCTTTTTGGTAAAGTAATTTCGGCTATATTACCTAGTTTTACTCCTGACGAATTTTTGAAATATTTTAAATTGATTGATTATAGATATTTATACCCTATGAATAAACGGTAAATTTCGCAGTGATGAATTAAATTTTTGTATGATATCAATAATTTCGGTTTCGCATACCTAATTTTATTGAATATCAATTTAATACTTTATAGCGAACGATTTAGCGTTTATTATCAAAAGGTTAAAAGCAATAAATAAAAACAAATAAAAACTGATCTTTAAGGTCAATCTCAAGGATTGAGTAATACAGTCTTAATTTTGAGCAAATCGGTAATGAACGCATTGAAAATAGGTTTTCAAAAAACAAATCGGTTTTAATTTTGATCAAAATATTTTCTCGTTCAAGCTCGAGTTTAGATATCATTGAATTCCATGAGTTTGTAATTCTCAATCTTTAAGGTCAATCTCAAGGATTGAGTAATACAGTCTTAAAAACTGATTTTTGATCTTTAAGGAGATTATCCTTTCTGGGGGTCTGATTCATTAGTCTTATAAAGCTAATTTGCATGGCGCCCTCCCCATTTTACGAGACATATCCTCTCATGGTTAGGATAAGTCTGACCACTTGGCGACCCTGTTTGATGCTGAGGTCCGTGGATTTCCTGCTGATTTTAGAGATGATTTTTCTAGATTTTTCATCAACCTACAGCTGGTCTGGACGACAACTTCCTGACCTAAATCAAGAAGTGCGTGTCTTTTTCGGAAGACTTTACTTCCTTTTAATGATGGAATTGATTCATCGTGTAGATCCATCTATTCTTTCAAAGGTATTACAATAAATCGGGTAAAACTGATTAGTTTAGTCCAAAGCAAAAGTACCTGCAATAATCTTGTACAAAATATGTGATATGTGTTTTAAAGAAATTGGTAAATTCTTCCCACACTTAGCTTTTATTTATTTTTTTCTTTGCCTTTTTATTCTCCTCTATTCCATTTTAAATGAATTCTAACGTTTTGGGTTGTTTCTCCATTTATGTTCTCTCTGAGGTAACAATAATTTCGGCATTAATACCTAGTTTTATCGTTCATAAATATGTATAAACATGATTTTGAATTCATTTAGTTGAAATTTTTTCAAATTTTCATAAAATTTTGCAATTAAACTAAGTGTAAACCCGAGAGAATTTATAACTCTTCCTCACACTTGAGATCATGTAATGCCCTCATTTGCATGAAATCGGACTATAATTATAAATTCATGAGGGTGATTAATGTAGAAAAGTGATTAAAAATACCGAGTTTGCAAACATATTATTTTATATCACATTTGATATTTTGCGTTTTGTCGTCAAAATTAGTAGCTTTTGCTGAACTTAATGTCAGTCTTTGAAAGTGCGATGTTTTACCCTGTTTTGTACATAAGATAAACTACAAACATACATAATATTTTTATTATTTTTTTTTATAAAATCTTTAGTTATTGTAACAATTTAAATGAATAATTTTTTAAAATTTTGTTTCCTTTTACTTTAGGTAGTTTCGGTATGTTTATCTAGTCCGTCCCTCGGCAAAATTTAAAATTTTTCGTTAAAGAGATTGTTTTAAAAGTAAAGATTTTTGGGTTTTTAAAATTTTTTGGTATACTTTAGGTCAATAAAATTAAAAAAAATGATAACAAAATTTTTCGCCCCGCCCTCGGGTAAAGCAATTTCGGTTCCATGACCTAGTCTTCAACTTACAATGAATTTTAGAAATCATTTTTTTAAACTTAATGAAATAAATTAATTTTTTTTTTTAAATTCACACAAAAATTTAAAAATGCATATTAATTTCATACAAAACCTACAAAACAAAAATTCAGAATGGGGGGAGAAAATTAGTTCTTTAGTGTCTGCTAGTGGAAAAGACCAATCGGATTCCATTCTCGAAACTACACGAGAACAGAACAACTAACTCTAGATAGCATTTTCTTTTTAGAACATTTGAATCTCCCCACACTTAGGTAGCTGTGGTGTCGAATTTGTGATTAACTTCATTGTCAATTTCTCTTGGACCATAATCAACTTGCATATCTGTGACTTTTGCTTTAATCCATTGGTCGAATTCCTGTGTAATATCCACAAATTCAACTAGTTTCGCCTTTTCTTTAGGCGATAGATTGGATACTAATCGATTACATAACTTAAAGTTCTCATTGGTTCTAGCATCGCGAATCCGTTTAATAAGTTTCTTCATTGAACTATTAATAACGGGATCATTTAATTTCGTATCACCAATGGGGTTCTTTGTTATCAGGTCATCATTAGGTGTTACTTCATTTTCCCCACACTTAGGCGTTTTATTATTGTTAAGCACTACCGTTGGAGTTGGTAAAACAACATGGTTCTTACCAATTGTTTTTGTTGGTTCAACGGTTTTGGTTGGTGGAGATTTAGCCTTTCGACTCACAAAGGTGATCGATTTTTCATCATTACTAAGTGTCATTCTACCCTCTCTTACATCAAATAATGCCTCGGTGGACGCTAAGAATGGTCGACCTAAAATTAGAGGAATGTTTGAGTCTTCTTCTATGTCAATGACAATAAATTCGACTAAAAAGGTTAAATTACCCACTTGAACGGGTAGGTTGTCTGCAATTCCAACTGGGTGCCTAGTGGTTTGATCAAAGAGTCGAACACTCATCTCTGTTGGACTTAACTCACCTACTCCTAATCTCTTATATAATGAAAGAGGCATAACACTCACACTCGCACCTAAATCTGCTAGTACATCATACATGACACAATCACTAAGTAGATAAGGAACAATAAATTCACCCGGATCACCCAACCTGGGTGGAGGTTTTGGTGGAACTGTCTTCACCGGATTTATTTTTACGGTTTTTGTTTCTTGCACTTTCTTATTCTTCTTCTTCTTTCCAGAGGTATCACAAACTTTGTTACCTATTACTTGCTCATACTCAACTCCTTTTCTTGGAAACGGGATGGGTGGTTTGTATGGTGCCACCACTGGCTTTACATACTCGGGTGGTGGTGGTGTTGTAACTTCTTCATTGTTACTCACATCTAAAACCTTCCCATCTTCTGATGTTGGTTTTTCAGAATTTGTTGACACCATATTAACATTCTCATTCCTAGGATTTACTTCAGTATTACTCGGTAGCTTTCCTTGTTCCCTCTCACTCATCATGCTAGCAAGAGTACCTACGTGTTTTTCTAGATTCAAAATGGAAGCTTGTTGAGTTCTTAATGACTGATCAAACCTCTCATTTGTTTGGGTTTGAGATGAAATAAATTGTGTTTGAGATTTCATTAACTTTGCCATCATTTCTTCCAGATTTGACTTTTTCTCTTCGGTTTGTTGTGGTGGTTTATACAAGCCAGGTCTTTGTTGATTGAAAGTGTTGTTTTGAGTTGGTTGGTTATTCAGACCTTGTTGGTTGTACGAGTTATTGTTGGGTCCATTTGGATTGTAAACAATGTTTTGATTTTGATTGAAGTTTGGCCTTGGCGGTTGATAATTATTTCCCGGCCTTTGGTTCATAAAGGAAACATTCTCACGTTGTTCCATCGTTTGCTCAATGTGACAATCTTTTGTTAAGTGTGGTCCACCGCATTGGTCACAACTGATTCGTATTGCGTGAATATCTTTAGTCATCTTTTCCATTCGTCTTTCGAAAGCATCTATTTTTGCGGAAACGGAATCAAAGTCATGGCTTGAATCGGCTCTAGCCGCTTTAGATGAACGAAAGATATCTTTTTCTTGGTGCCACTCATGTGAGTGGGAGGCTGTGTTATCAATGATTTTATGAGCTTCGGTTACGGTTTTCTTCATAATGGAACCACCAGCTGCTATGTCGATGTCTTTTCGTGTAACAATGTCACATCCTTGGTAGAATATTTGTACTATTTAATAAGTGTCTAAACCATGTTGCGGACATCCTCTTAACAATTTTCCAAATCTTGTCCACGCCTCATATAGAGTTTCATTTGGCTTTTGCGTGAACGTAACAATTTCTCCTTGAAGTCTCACGGCTTTAGATGCCGGAAAGAATTGTTTAAGAAATTTTTCAACTAAAACATCCCATGTGTCAATCGCCCCTTCAGGTAACGATTCTAACCAATCTTTGGCTTCTCCCTTTAAAGTCCAGGGAAACAACATGAGATAGATCTGTTCATCCTCAACTTCTCAGATTTTAAATAGAGTACAAATCCTATTAAAGGTTCGAAGATGTTCATTTGGATCTTCCTTCGGCATACCACTATATTGGCATTGATTAGTTACCATGTGTAGGATTTGTCCTTTGATTTCATAATCTGCCGAATTAATGTTTGGCTTAATAATGGCGTGACCTTGGCCCGTGCGTGTGGCTCTCATTCGGTCTTCCATACTTAGAGGTTCCGTTACTTCCATAATTAAATTTGTTGGATACGAATCACTAGAGGATTCTGATATAACGGTTTGAGGTTCAGGAGGAATGATTAGTGGTTCTGGATCTTGGAATTGTCCTTGAATATCCTCCGGGTTCTCAATTGTGAAGTCGGGTTCAAAAAATGGATTATCGGAAATTTGAATTGGAGTACTTGGTCGACTAGATGACGATTCTAAAGAAAAATCAACGGCGACAATATTGGCCAGATGTCTTGATCGAGTTACAGATGGTGAATGTATAAAAGGTGGTGAACGTTTTGCTCGGTGCATTCACTGAATATCCTATTAGTTATAAAAATAAAAATTATATAAGTTATCAAATTAATAGACTTTTCTGATTTTGCCCACGTTTCGAATAGCCAATAGATGCAGCAGGTAGCCAGGATCCTTTAAATCGAAAGCTCACAACTCGCCACTAACAAATCCAACTATTACTACGAACCAGAAAATTTTGGATGTCTATCAATTTAACCGCTTAAAATAATTTTTCGTTTTGAAATTTTAGAGAAGAAATAGAAAATTCTATGTCCAAAAAACTAGAGCGTCGAGAAATAAGAAAGAAAAAGAGCGCGTCGGAAAACGTCGAAAAATAAAAGGTCGAAAAATAAAAATAAGAAAGAAAAACGTCGAAACTTAAAAGTCTAAAAACTAAATCTAAAAAGTTGCGCCTAAAGGTATTAAAGCTTAAAAGGAATTCTATATCCAAAACGGCAATAACTTAAAAGGCACTAAAATATATAAACGGCGTCGCAAAATTCTAAAGCACCTAAATCTTAGTCTAAAGAAAAAGTACTTAAGGGATTTTACGGCAAAGTCTTAAAATCTAGAAATAAAAATTAACTACGGCAAAATACTAATCTTAAAACTAATTATGAATGAAAAATTATAAAATTACGAATTAAATGTTTAAAATATACAAATTATAAAAAGAAACAAAAAAAATGATAAAATCACTTATTTTTATAAAAATATTATTTTTATATTATTATTTTATAAAAGTATTAATTTATTATATTAATAAAACTAAATATAACTTAAAAATACAAAATAAATAACAACTAAACTAAATTATTATTAAAATAAACCCTAATTAGGTAATTAATAATAATAATAATTAATTAACTTAACCCTAATTCGGATGTCCTAGGTTTCAGACCTGTCAGACATCACCATGCGGTCGCATGGATTTGAAGCTTCCGGTTCATGCGATCGCATGGGCCTGAATTTCGGATCACAAATTGGGCTTCTACAGTACCAGGCCCGATTAATTTTACTTTTTTTTTCTGTTTTATATTTTTGTAAAATATTTATATATAATTTATAAATAAGAAAAATTTACTTATTAGTTTTTTTTTTATAACTTTTCACAATAAATAGAAATATAAACTTTTTAAATTTAACTAAACTTAAAAATATAGATATATATTTTTCTTTTTCTTTTATATTTTTCATTATATTATATAACATGAATTTTTATAAAAATGAATTAAAGCTTAAAACTTTTTTATTTTTTTTAATAGCGTTTCGCTTCGGCGTTCCCCGGCAGCGGTGCCAAAAACTTAATGTTGTGCGAGGTGTATACAAAATAGTTATATTTTTATTACGAAATACTATTAAATACGATACAATTTTACACAAGTTATTTATTTATTTATAGAATGGATATACGTAAACCTTGCTACAACACTTATAGGCAATGTACCTAATCGTAGAGTAGTGTAGTTTTTAGTAAGTCTGGTTCATTCCACAGGGAGCTGGCTAAGTTTAACGCTATATTTTTCACAACTATATATAAGTAGTATTATTATTAAAGAGGGTTTTTACCGTTTAATGACCGATTTGTCGATTTTAAATAAAGCGTAAAGATAAATGACGATAATATAAATGACAGAATTTAAATTGCGATAAAGTAAATTGTGGTAATTAAAATGACAGTAAATAAAGGTACGATGAAATATGAATTAAAAGTATTATGCTTATTCAAACTTCCGTAATCATGATGTTTGACGTTTTGATTTTAATTTATTTATCTGGGTTAATTGTCCTTTGTCCTGGATTTATTTAATACCTATCTGGTTTTTGTCCATAATAGTCCATCGGTCATAATTATAAAATGCTCGTCAAATTAACCTTATTCCCGAAGTCAAATATTCCAACTAATTAGGGATTCGAACTGTAACAAGGTTTTAATACTTTGTTTAATGATTACACCAGGTTATCGACTGCGTGTAATCCAAGGTTTTAATACTTTGTTAACAATTACACCAATTATCCTTGTATGTAATCCACCCATGTTTTAATGAGATATGAATATTAATTTACCCACTTGATCAGAATGAATAATCAATTACCCTACCCAAATAATTAATTAAATGATCGTAAAAGATGTCGTATAAACGTCACTAAATAGGACATACATAATCAATTTAATAATTATTAGATTAACTAATTTGAAGATAGGTTCGACAGGTTCCAATGAGTTATCGCTCAATTAGACAATACCCCTATCTATTAATAGTCATAGTCCAATGTCCACAAGTGTCGGTCTTTTGTCCAAACCTTAATTATGGTACAAAATCTAATAACCCAATCTTAATTTTTAGTCTAACATCACGATTACTTTGGTTCAAATAAGCATAATAATAACTTAGTTACGAGACATTAATTTATAAAGGAAGAACATAGCTTACAGTGGTGATTAATCGCGCAGCGTTACACGGACAGAGTTCCGACTTTAAAACCCGTAAAACATTTCTTACAATAACCCAACTAAACCATAATTTATTATTAATCTTAAATTAAAATTAAAATTATAATATAAATATATTACATAGAGAAGAGAGATTGATTTTTTGTACAATTAAAACGTCGAGCAAACTGCCTTTTTATAATACTTGGCCTGCTACAGTAACTCATGCGGTCGCATGAGATTTTAGTGCAAATCTCATGCACTCGCATGGGCTCATGCACTCGCATGAGTTTTATGCCTATTTCCCATGCGATCGCATGGCCGTCAGATCCAGCTCACATATTTTTTGTTTGCTAGTTTGTCGACGTTATTTAATATAATATATAATATATAAATAATTTATATAATTATTTAAATATTATATTATATTCTTGTGCATAGTTGACTTGTAATTTTAGCTCCGTTGTGTCGCGCGTTGATAGTTGGCTCAGGTCCCGGTTCCGGTTTTTCAAACGTCCTTTCGTATGATTTAATATCTTGTACTTTGCGTTTTGCGGCTCGTACTCTTGTAATTTTGAGACGTTTCTCATCAATAAATTGAATCACTTGAATTATATCTTGTACATTTGAGCTTTTTGGTCATTTGCGTCTTCAAATCATCGTTTTCTTCTTTTGTCTTCGCACTTATTTATTTAAACGAATATTACATAAAAATAGAACAATTGCAACTAAAAGCTTTACACATTAGAAGGATATTGATACTAAATATATGTTCCTTTTTAGCATTATCAAATATACTAACAATTTAACTCTAATTAAGCTAGAAATCATCAAAATTAAATTAGGATAATTAATTATAATTATCACAAAAATTAGGAAATTTAGGAGTTTAGGGGTGAAATTTCTACCTTTTTGCTTCCCCATCTGAAGAAAGGCATGATTGGAACGGATTATAGCACGAATTTTGGATGATTTTGGTGAAAAATTGAAGATTTTAGGGTGTTTGTGTGTGTGTTTACGAGTTTGTGTGTGGGTGTTATGAGACAGAGAGTACAGCTCGTGGCCTTTTTGTTTCTTTCCAGATTTCAGCTTCCATGCGATCGCATGGATATGTAGGGTAAACCCCATGCGATCGCATGGGGTCTATTTCATTTTTTTTTTTATAAAACCTTTAATTATTAAAACAAAAATTGATTAATTTTTTAAAAAAAATTTCTTTTAAGATTGAGGACGTTTCGGTACGTTCACCTAGTTCGTCCCTCTACAAAAATTTTAAAATTTGTCATTTCAAAGCGATTGTTTTAAAAGCAAAGATTTTTGGGGTTTTTAATGTTTTTGGCATACTTTAAATCAATAAGATTAAAAATAATGATAATAAAATTTCTCGTCCCGCCCTCGGGTAAAGCAATTTCGGTTTAACGACCTAGTCTTCAAATCACGACGAATTTTAGAAATCATATTTTTAACTTAATGAAATAAAGTACATTTTTGTTTTTAAATTCACACCAAACTTAAATTTAAAATGCATATTAAAATTTCATATAAATATTAATAATATTTATACATTGGTTTTACAATAATATAGTTATATATTAATTTTAAAAACAAGGTAAAATAAAAAATAAAAATATTTTTGGTCTTTTATCTCACTTTAATCAATCAAATATTATCAAAAATATACGTCCCTCTTTTGGGTAAAGTAATTTCGGTTATATTACATAGTTTTACTCCTGACGAATTTTTGAAATATTTTAAATTGATTGATTAAAGATATTTATACCCTATGAATAAACGGTAAATTTCGCAGTGATGAATTAAATTTTTGTATGATATCAATAATTTCGGTTTCGCATACCTAATTTTATTGAATTTCAATTTAATACTTTATAGCGAAAGATTCAGCGTTTATTATCAAAAGGTTAAAAGCAATAAATAAAAACAAATAAAAACTGTAAATACTTACCTATGGGAAAGAATTCTCAGAGACCTGCTTTAATTGACTCATAGGAGAGTCGTTCGATTTGGTTTTCCATAGCTACATAAGCGTAACCTCGAATTTTCAATAACTTTTCTTCTAAACATATGAATGGTCCTTCTCTGCATAGAGTAACGAATTCAGAATTGGAATGTGTTTGATTGTTCGAACATTTCCCTTCGTGTGACCATTTTCCGCATTTATGACATCTTTCAAGGTGTCGTGCTCTTCTTTTTGTTGCGGATTTTGACTTTCCTTTACCAAAATGTATCTTATTATGATTCTTCCTGAGTTCTTTTCTTACTTCATCCATTTTGCCTCTTATGAATGATACCAGCTCACTCGGGAAGATGTTATTATTACGTTTAGTAATTATAGCGTGTAGTAGTAGACTATGGTTCAAATCAAAGGAATTCTTCATCTCGTAAAACCTAAAAGAAATAAAAATTCAGAATGGAGGGAGAAGACTAGTTCTTTAGGGTCTGCTAGGGAAAGACCATTCGGATTCCATTTTTGAGAACTACACGAAAACAGAAAATCTAACCCTAGACAGCATTATATTATCCTTTAAAACATTTGAATCTCCCCACACTTAGCTAGCTGTGGTGTCGAAATTATGATTAACTTCATTATTAACTTCAATTGGAACATCAACAACTTGCATATCTCTGACTTTTGCTTCAAGCCATTTGTTGATTTCCTCTGTAACATTCACAAATTCAATTAACATCGCCTTTTCTTTAGGCGACAAATTCGATACTAATCGGTTACATAACTTAAAGTTCCCCTTAATCCTAGCATCTTGAATTCGTTTATAAAGTTCTTCGTTGAACTGTTAAAAACGGGTTCATCTAATTTCGTATCAACAACGGGGTTCTTTGTTATCAGGTCATCATTGGGTGTTGCTTCATTTTCCCCACACTTAGGCGTTTTTATTGGTTCAACAGTTTTGGTTGGTGGAGATTGAAACTTTCGATTCACATAGGTGACCGATTTATCACCATGCCTAAGTGTCATCCTACCTTCTCTTACATCAAAGAATGCCTCTGTGGTTGCTAAAAATGGACGACCTAAAATTAGAGGAATATCAAGGTCTTCCTCCATATTAATAACTATGAAGTTTGCAACAAAGGTCAAACTTTCCACTTTAACAAGTAAATTATTGGCTATTCCAACCGGGTGTTTAATGGTTTGATCAAATAATTGAACACCTATGGTTGGTCTTAATTTACCCACACCTAATCTTTTGTATAAGGAAAGAGGCATAACGTTTGCACTTGCTCCTAAATCAGCGACCCCATTATACATAGCACCATCATTAAGCAAGTAAGAAATGATAAATTCACCTGGGTCTCCTACTTTAGTAAGTAGAGTTGGTTTGTTAACCTTTTCCGGGTGATCTTTTCTTGGTTCTTTCACTTCTACTTGAACTTCTTGTTCACATTTTTCTTCGTTTCTTGGAATGGGAGGTTTATATAGAAATTCTTCTTCATCGCTCCAATTTGAAGCCTCTCTGTCTTCCAATTTTGGTTTTTCATATTTCGTTGACAACATATTTATGTTTTCATTCTGAGGGTTTTCTTGGGTGATGAAATTATGATTAACTTCATTATCAACTTCCATCGGATCATGTATGTAATGTTTAACTCTGTGACCATTAACTTTAAATTCAATCCCATTTGAATTTATTAACTCTATTGTTCCGTATGAGAAAACTCTTTTGACTATGAATGGTCCAGACCATCTTGATTTCAACTTTCCAGGAAATAGCTTAAATCGTGAATTGAAAAGAAGAACTCTGTCTTCTTCCTTAAATTCTTTTGAACTTCTAATTCTTTTATCATGCCATTTCTTCGTTCTTTCCTTATAGATTAACGAATTTTCATATGCATCATGTCTTAATTCTTCTAATTCATTTAGTTGACTTAACCGTAGACGTCCGGCTTCATGTGAATCAAGATTACATGTCTTCAAAGCCCAAAATGCTTTGTGCTCAATTTCTACTGGAAGGTGACATGTTTTTTCATAAACGAGTTTAAAAGGTGTAGTTCCAATTGGAGTTTTGTAGGCTGTTCTAAAAGCCCAGAGTGCATCCTCCAATTTCATGGACCATTCTTTCGGATTTAATCCTACGGTTTTCTCTAGAATACATTTTAAAGCTCGGTTGGTATTCTCAACTTGTCCACTTGTTTGTGGATGATAAGCGGTTGAGATTTTATGAGTTACTCCATATCTTTTGAGAACTTTCTCAAGTTGATTATTACAAAAATGAGTACCCCGATCACTTATTAAAGCTTTCGGTGTTCCGAACCTAGCAAAAAGACGTTTTAAGAAGTTGACTACAACTCGTGCATTGTTAGTTGGGAGAGCTTGTGCTTCCGCCCATTTAGATACATAATCAATGGAAACGAGAATATAGAGATTATTATGAGATTTTGGAAATGTACCCATAAAGTCAATACCCCAAACGTCAAATACTTCACATACTTGAATGACATTTTATGGCATTTCATCACGTTGACTTATTTTTCCGGCCCTTTGACATGCATCACAGGATTTACAAAGCGGGTGTGCGTCTTTGAAAATTGTAGGCCAATAGAATCCAGCGTCGTAGACTTTTCTTGCTGTGAGTTGAGGCCCATAATGCCCTCCTGTTGGTCCTACGTGACAATGGTTTAAGATTTGACTAGCTTCATCCCCGAATACACATCGGAGTATTATTCCATCGGAACAACTTTTGAATAAATGTGGATCTTCCCAAAAATAGTGCTTTATATCACTAAAGAATTTCTTTTGTTTTTGGTACGACAACCCTTTTTCAAGGAATCCACATACTAAGTAGTTTGCATAGTCTGCAAACCATGAAATTTCATTATAATCGATCTTCAATAGATATTCATCAGGAAAGTTGTATTGTATGGCCGATTCATTTAAAATATTCTAATTCATGATTTTCAAGGCGAGAAAGATGATCAGCTACGAGATTTTCTGCTCCCTTTTTGTCTCGGATTTCAATATCGAACTCTTGTAAGAGCAATATCAAACGGATTAATCGTGGTTTGGCATCTTGTTTTGAAAATAGGTATCTAAGAGCAGAATGGTCGGTATAGACCACCGTTTTTGCTAGAACGAGATATGAACGAAATTTGTCAAAAGCAAAGACAATAGCAAGGAGTTCTTTTTCAGTAGTTGTGTAATTCGTTTGTGCTCCTTGTAATGTCTTACTAACGTAATAGATAGGTTGAAATCGTTTTTCAATCTTTTGTCCTAAAACGGCTCCCATTGCAAAATCGCTTGCATCGCACATGAGTTCAAATGGTAGATTCCAATTTGGAGTTATCATGATCGGCGCATTAGTGAGTTTTTCTTTAAGAATATTAAAAGATTTGATGCATTCATCTGAAAAGATGAATGGAGCATCCTTTTCTAGGAGTTTATTCATAGGGGTGGCAATTTTAGAAAAATCTTTTATGAAACGTCGGCAAAAACCGGCACGCCCTAGAAAACTCCTAACTCCTCTAACATTGGTGGGATGTGGAAGTTTAGCAATTACATCTACTTTAACTCTATCCACTTCAATTCCTTCCCTTGAAATTTTATGACCAAGAACGATGCCTTCTCTAACCATGAAATGGAATTTCTCCCAATTAAGTACTAGATTTAATTGCTCGCATCTAATAAGCATTCGTTCAAGATTAACTAGACATGTTTCAAAAGTATCACCGAAGACTAAAAAGTCATCCATGAAAACTTCCATGCATTCTTCTATCATGTCGTGAAAAATCGCCATCATGCATCTTTGAAAAGTTGCAAGGGCGTTGCAAAGTCCAAATGGCATGCGTTTATAAACAAAAGTATCATAAGGGCACGTGAAGGTGGTTTTCTCTTGGTCCTCGGGTGTGATTGGAATTTGAAAGTATTCGGAGAAATCGTCAAGAAAACAATAGTAACTATTCCCAGCTAACCTTTCCAACATTTGATCAATGAAAGGTAAGGGAAAGTGATCTTTTCTGGTGGCGTCATTTAATTTTCTATAATCAATACAGACACGCCATCCTGTTACAGTCCTAGTAGGAATAAGCTCATCTTTTTCATTTGTGATGACAGTCATGCCACCCTTCTTAGGTACGCATTGAACTGGGCTTACCCATGGACTATCAGAGATTGGATAAATTAAACCTGCATCGAGCAGTTTAATAATTTCTTTCTTAACAACGTCTTGCATATTAGGATTTAGTCTTCGTTGGCGTTGCACATATGTTTTATGACCTTCTTCCATAAGGATTTTGTGTGTGCAATACGAAGGACTTATGCCTTTATTGTCATGAATTTTCTATGCAATAGCTGGTTTATGAGCTTTTAACACAGAAATGAGTTGAGATTTTTCATTTTCCGTAAGAGAAGACGATATTATTACAGGTAATTCAGATTCACCATGTAAATAAGCGTATTCCAAATGGTTTGGAAGTGGCTTTAACTCTAATATCGGTGGTTCTTCTATCGATGATTTATATCGATATCTGTCTTCCTCTTTTAACATTTGAAGTTCTTCTGCTGTTGGTTCGTATTCATTAGCCATGAGTGTAGCTAACATTTCAGCTTCATCAATTGGTTCAGTTCCTTCTCCTAAAGAACATTCTCATGTTCTTTGTAATTCTGGAAATTCTTCTAACAATTCTGCATGTGAATCTATGGTTTGAATATAATAACATGTATCATCTGCAGATTGGGGTTGTTTGAAATGTCCCGTTCTTATTGATTAAAAACGTTCCATATTAATTGATTTCGTTGCGAGGTTTTGACCTCTATATGAGACGTTTTTCAAAGACTGCATTCATTTTTAAAACAAACCATAACCTTTATTTCATAAATAAAGGTTTAAAAAGCTTTACGTAGATTATCAAATAATGATAATCTAAAATATCCTGTTTACACACGACCATTACATAATGGTTTACAATACAAATATGTTACATTGAAATCAGTTTCTTGAATGCAGTTTTTACACAATATCATACAAACATGGACTCCAAATCTTGTTCTTATTTTAGTATGCAACAGCGGAAGCTCTTAGTATTCACCTGAGAATAAACATGCTTTAAACGTCAACAAAAACGTTGGTAAGTTATAGGTTTAACCTATATATATCAAATTGTAACAATAGACCACAAGATTTCATATTTCAATACACATCCCATACATAGAGATAAAAATTATTCATATGGTGAACACCTGGTAACCGACATTAACAAGATGCATATATAAGAATATCCCCATCATTCCGGGACACCCTTCGGATATGATATAAATTTCGAAGTACTAAAGCATCCGGTACTTTGGATGGGGTTTGTTAGGCCCAATAGATCTATCTTTAGGATTCGCGTCAATTAGGGTGTCTGTTTCCTAATTCTTAGATTACCAGACTTAATAAAAAGGGGCATATTCGATTTCGATAATTCAACCATAGAATGTAGTTTCACGTACTTGTATCTATTTTGTAAATCATTTATAAAACCTGCATGTATTCTCATCCCAAAAATATTAGATTTTAAAAGTGGGACTATAACTCACTTTCACAGATTTTTACTTCGTCGGGAAGTAAGACTTGGCCACTGGTTGATTCACGAACCTATAACAATATATACATATATATCAAAGTATGTTCAAAATATATTTACAACACTTTTAATATATTTTGATGTTTTAAGTTTATTAAGTCAGCTGTCCTCATTAGTAACCTACAACTAGTTGTCCACAGTTAGATGTACAGAAATAAATCGATAAATATTATCTTGAATCAATCCACGACCCAGTGTATACGTATGTAGCGACCCGTCCCAATCCATAGGAACAAATACAACCACATATGATTACATCGCGAGGTACTTGACCTCTAAATGATACATTTTACAAACATTGCATTCGTTTTAAAAGACAAACTTTCATTTACATCGAAAGTTGACTGGTATGCATACCATTTCCTAATATCCAACTATAAATGACCTAATCCGTCATTTAGTTAATAATAATCTCTAATGAACTTCAACGACTCGAATGCAATGTCTTTTGAAATATGTCATGAATGACTCCGAGTAATATCCTTAAAATGAGCTAATGCACATCGGAAGATTTCTTTCAAACCTGAGAATAAACATGCTTTCAAGTGTCAACCAAAAGGTTGGTGTGTTCATCAGTTTATAATAATCATTTCATTTTCATCATTTTAATAGACCACAAGATTTTAAGTATTATAATAAACGTGCAGAAGTCCCATTCCAACTGCACAAACAAAATATCATTCATATGAAGAACACCTGGTGAGGATTCCAAAATATAATAGTAACCATCTGTGCCGGTCTTTCACCCCACGGCTGAATACATGTGCCTTCAAAATATAGAACCTCTGTGTCGGTCTTTACTCCCCCACGGCTGAACACATGTATATAAAATATAGGACAACCGGTGCCAAAATACAAAACCATTCATTCAACTCGGGAGCTCATTCGCTCTAACCGAAATAAACCAGTGATAAAACGTGCCATAATAATCAATCCCAACCCCAGATAATTCTATCATAGAATGCAATTCGATTACTTGTGTCTATTTCGTAAAACAGATATAAAAGTTGCGCATGTATTCTCAGCCCAAAAATGTAAAGGGTAAAAAAGGCAAATGAAACTCACCAAACTGTATTTTGTAGTAAAAATACATATAACATCATTGAACAAGTGTAGGGTTGGACTCGGATTCACAAACCTATATTAATTATATATATTTATATGTCGTTCAATATTTGTCTAACAATTTAGGCCAAGTCATAGTGTACCACAAACCTAATGCTCGAGTCTGACTCAACAGTATAGTAACATGTTATATTACTCATGCTCAGTTAAAATTCTAGTAAAAGGTGACATGTGAAACAACGTAACACAAATGGTTTCATAATCATAAAATAGTATTTTAGTTTTTAGAGAAAGTCAACATAAATAAAATTAACTGAAAAGTTAACGGGAAAAGTCAAAGTTCAAAGTCAAAAGTCCAAGGTTAAAGTAAAAACGAGGTAGCATACAAAAATACAATAACTTATACAAAAATGATTTTCGGTCAAACATGACTAAACGGCCACTTCAGCGATTTCAGAAAAATTATCGGAGCTCCGATTGATAAACGGCCAAAGATAAAAGTTACACATTACCAAAAAGATTAAGCATAAAAGTTACAGAAGTAAACTAAACCTAGACAACTCGTAGTTGCCAACGCGGTTTCGGCATTTCAAAGTTAATTTTTCAGCTTTAATAAATTTACAAAAGTGACCGAGTAGCCTACTTTGGAGATTTTTAGAAAATTCCTCAACTCGTATTTTTGTTTTAATCTGAAACAATGCAGATCAGCAAGAATTTCAGTTTCCGTTTCGACATTTCATCAAAATTTACAAAACTTCTGTAAGACCCGAATATTTATTTTGTATACTTGTTTATTAAAGGCATATGAGATCGGGCTTCGTTGAATATTTATATATATTAAAATTGGAAAAGAGGTGAATCTGTCAATCTGCGCGCCGCGCAAACGCGCTGACAGAACCTATCTTGTTTTATTTATTTTAAATGAAGGGTATTTGGGTAATTTCACATGGGGCCGGATTTGTGGGCATTATCAGTTGGTTTAGATCCAACTTTGGATCATTTCACATCCATTCATCATCCTCATCCATTCTTAGAGAGAGAGAGAGGTCTAGAGAGAGATTTGAGGTTTTGGGGAAGAAGAAGCTCGAATCGATCAAAGTCTCGGGTTTTAAAGTTGTTCCTTTCATTCTCGGCTACACGGTGATAGTATTGGCAAGCTCAAACTCCGAATTTCAATTATTTAATTTGATATTCAAGTTAGGGTTTTGAGTTAATTAGTTGTAAAACCCTTTTATGTGATGAAATGGGTTTAGTGAAGCTAGTAATCGGGTTTGTTGTTAATTATTGGTGGATTTTGGGTTGGTGAACAAATTGGCCATGTTTAGAACTTGAAATTTAGTTTAATCACTTTAGTTAGCGATTATGGAAGTATTGGAACCCATTGGAGGTTGTTTGGTTGACTAACTTTGACTTTGGGTCAAATTAGGGTTTGGTGGTAATTATGACCCGATTGGCGAATTAATGAGGTTTATAAACTTAAAATGGATTAAGTTGAAGTATAAGACCGAGTTAAATGTGTTTTGGTGGCAAAACTTGTAAAGGATGAGATTTTGACCTTTATGGGTCAAAATTAGGGTTTAAGTGTCAAAATGGTTATGACACGTGTTTAACACTTGAGTTCGGGTTTAATTGGCATATTAGGACCATTCTCACTTGTGTTAGTGATTATTGGTTAGTTTGGGTACGGTTTGTGCTTGGAAGTGCATTTGGGTCGAAATGGCACTAAGTGACGAATTGGGTTAATTTGTGAATCCAATCTAATTGTGTTGTGGTATTTGTGATAAGGGAATAGGTATTTTCCATCGGCGAGTTGCGATTCACTTGGAAGCTTCTTCAAGACTTCAAGGTGAGTGATAATATCCTATGTGCATATGTATGTGTAGGATGGGTGCGGGTCGGGTGAAGTGATTCTCGGTTATAGAGCTCACTTCACATATAGGTGGTTTTGATGGACTTGTGTATAAGTCCAATCGGCACGTTGTGCGTTTTGGTTGACCATCTTTGGCGAGATGCACATTTTGTGTGCACATTATCACACTTGGTTGTGATTTGGTTGTTGTAACCCTAATGGCGAAGGGTTGATATGGTTGTGTTGTGGATGACCCCGATTTGGTGGATTTTATAATCCCGTGACCATGGGTTTTGGTATTGAGAAATGAATCTCGGGTAGTGCGGATTCATGGTGACTCGGGTTGTTCGGTCACCTTATTTGAGGTAGTGAATCTCGGGTAGTGCGGATTCACGATGACTCGGGTTGTTCGGTCATCTTATGGTTGAGAAGTGAATTTCGGGTTGTGCGAATTCACAAGGCTCGGGTAGTTCGGCCAATGTTCGTGTGATTGAGGTTAAGGGGTTAACCTTGTGCATTATTATTATTGTTTATATATTAATGTGTTGTTGTGTTGTAGCTAACCCTCCGGGTGTAGCTATTTGGCGATGTTCACTTTGTCGTTGGTGGACTCTTATTTGTGTTGTATCTTTAGCTCGTTGCTTAGATCGTACGGTATGCTTAGTGTAGATGCTTTATACTTGGATGCCCCGGTATGCGGTATTTGTTTGTGTGGCGTATTCATTTTATACATATATATGTATGTAGTATGTTATCATTCACTAAGCATTAGCTTACCCTCTCGTTGTTGACTCTTTTTTATAGATCGCATGCGGATATGGTGGCTCGGGTAAGCGCGAGGACTAGAAGACGTGCATAGTTGCTTTAGTGACTTGCTTTTGGATCATTTAGGATTGGGTAGCGTATCCCCAATCGCCATGCTCGGCTTTGTATTGTATTAAAGTCTTTTGGTCAAATATTGTATTTCGGTACTTAAGGTGGTAAAATGGGTCGTTGTGGGACCCGCTTCGTAAACTTAATTTTATTAATTAAACGTGTTAGTTTTATATGTATGAATTCATGGTTAAAAGCGTTTTGGCTAAAAACGTCGGGAACGGGTCAAACATTTTCACATTTCAAGGAAAACCGGACAGCGGGCTGCCAGACAGGTTCTGCGCGCCGCGCAACCTGTTGGCGCGCCGCGCAACTCAGCCAACAGCAAAAAAAAATTTTTGTCATGAAATTTAACGGGGTTTTATACGCGGTATGGTTTGGGATGTTACAAGTGGTATCAGAGCATGGTCTAAGGGATTTAGGTGACTTGAGATAGGTGCCTAGACTTAGACTTTTGTGTGTGCTTAATTTGTTGCGGGACTTGTAGGATTACGGGTCGGAATGGGTTTAGTTAGTGCCTTGTTTATAGGTTGACTAACGTTTATATTAGTAATGCGGATATTATTGATATGCTCTTGTGTTGTGATAGTAATTCTCGCGTGTGTTTGTACCGCGTAGAATTTTGGTTGTGTTTGTTTATATCATCGAGCGAGGCGGTCGTTGTACTAACAAGTCGATGCGGCGTGTGTGCGTAATAAGAACTTGCAGACCTTATTACGGGTGCAAATCGTGTCTAACGAGTGATGTACGACGAGTGCTTAGCAAGATGGGTCGGGGTTGTGCGTGTTTACTTATACGTTCGTGATCTAATCGTTTTGCATTCTTTAGAATGACGACGCGAAACGAGACCGAGATGAACGACACGGAATTTAACGCTAGAGTTGCGGCCGCCGTTGCGGAGCAAATGAGAGCGTTTCGAGAATAAATGGATGGGAAGTATTCCGAATTCCAAAATAGGGGTGAAATGGAGCGTTGTCTTAAGAGCTTCATGAGGACTAGACCCCCGATGTATGATGGGAAACCGGATCCTTTGGTGAGTACGACTTGGGTTTCGGATGTCGAAGGGTGTTTTCGTACTATGGAATGCCCTCCCGAGAAAAAGACGAGACTCGCTACTAGTTTGTTGCGGGGTAGGGCGAAGGATTGGTTGGATGGCAAGATTGATCTTGTCGGTGGTGAAACGTTTATGACGTTATCGTGGGACGAATTTAAGGTGGAATTCTTCGAGGAGTTCCGAACTTCAGCCGATTTATCGGAATTGCGTTGTGAGTTGCGAAATTTGCAACAGGGTTCTATGGACTTGAATACTTTAAAGACGACTTTTATGTCGAAGGCTCGTTTTTGCCCGGAATATTTGGGGAACGATCGTTTGTTGATGGAGGATTTCTATCGAACTTTGAGCGATGACTTGAAAAGCAAAATTAGCCGGGGTTACGCGAAGTCGTTTGCGGAGTTATTTGCGGTGGCTAGAGGTTTCGAGTCTTATACGCGATCGAAAAAGGGCGAACCTTCAAGTGAGAGAAGGGTTATTTCTTATGGTGCTCCGAGTAAGAGGACTAAGGGTCCGAGTGCGAGTACGAGTAATGTGGTAAAGGGCGCGGTGGATTCTCGTGCGCCTAGGTGTTTCAATTGTGGCGTTAGGGGTCACAAGTTGTGGGAATGCACGATGCCGAGAAGTGAAGGCGGAATGTGCTACTATTGTCATAAAGAGGGACATCACAAGCCGGATTGTCCCGAGTTGGCGGCGGCGAATGCCGCAAGGAGACGTTGAGGTACGTTTCGTTTTGATAAATATGTCTTTGAATATTTATTTATGTGGCGTTTATGTTCGGACTTGTTAATTGCATAGTGATTTGCATGTTATGGTTAAGGGTGACGTTCCTAACGGAAGTACCCTATGGTGATGTTTGGTTGTTGGACGAAGGGCGTAAGACTTGGTGTAACCAAGCATTCCTTAGTATTTAGGGAATGTTACTACCAAGCCACGGAAATGGTTTTGGTGTTCGATTGTTTAGCGCGTGTTCGCTTTTGGTGTTGAAGTGATGAACCATGAGGTTCGTCGGGTGATTGGAACCTTTGAGGCCGAGTGTTTAAAATCTCGACGTGTGTTGGTAATGGAGTCTTTATGACGCGACATTAGGTCCCTCTTTTATACCTACTAGCGTGGTGTCGACTCCGATTGTGTTGTGGTTACATTGTACTTAGGGTACCGGGAGAAACCCGTAGGTACATGAGTGACTAGGTGAAACTTGACAAACTAAAGCAATTGGATAATTGCGAGGGTATGGTTTGTGTAATCGTGGTACACTTTTCGTTCGAAGTGTTTAAGGATTGATTGAAATCCTTCGTGTGCTCAAGGTTAGAGCAAGGTGTGGTGATGGGTCGTGTGTACCCAATTGTTGGTAAAGTCTACCTTTGGTAGCATCGTACGGGTGTACGAGTTGTGATATAGGAACGTGTTTCCAAGTGGGGGAGTCGCACTCCTGCGCGAGGAAAGTGTTAGTGTGATATTTCGGATGATGATTTTGGTAGATCTGGAATTTTTACCGAGACCTAGTTTTGGGTCGATTCGTGGTAGAGTGCGATTTCGGATAAATTGTACTTATGGTTTGGATTGGAATCCCACCGAGGCGGTAATGTGGTAAATCTCGTTGAGAGATAATGGACGTGTTTGGTGAGCAAGGTGAAATCCTTCGGTTAAGGAAGGTGTGTGTCGGGTTCTCTTTTGGAGAATTCTTGTTCGGTACCTATGTTTGATATAGGTGGTTCTTGCTCGATTATGGTATGTAGTTGATGAAGCATGACCTTCGGGGTCCGCTGACTTCATCGTGGTATTGATGATTAATGAAGCATGACTTTCGGGGTCCGCTGACTTCATTATAGTATGGTTGCGTGATGGAGCATGATCTTTAGGGTCCGCTGACTTCATCATGGGAGTACGTGATTGATGGAGCATGATCTTTAGGGTCCGCTGACTTCGTCATGAGCGTGGTGTTGAGATCGGTGAAGCATGATCTTCGGGTCCGCTGACTTCATCCGGTATTGAGATCGGTGAAGCATGATCTTCGGGTCCGCTGACTTCATCCGATATTGAGATTGGTGGAGCATGACCTTCGGGGTCCGCTGACTTCATCAAGAGGGTTGTGTTGGGGGACGTGAATATCGGGTTGTTCGTATTCACAATATTTCGGGTAGTACGAATGTCCCTGTTGGTTGGGCTCATAGTTTGAGGTAGTGAATGTCGGGTAGTTCGGATTCACTAAGGTTCGGGTTGTACGGCCATCCTCGGTTATACTATGTGGCGGTAGTAGTGAATATCGGTTTACGCGTATTCACGATGACTCGGGTTTTGCGGTCATGTCGTTGTGAGATATATGGATTGGGTTGGTGGATTTCGGGTTGTGCGAAATCACTAAGGTTCGGGTTGTTTCGACCATCCTCCATATGTGTTTTGGCTCGGGTTGTTTCGGCCATGTTGAGTTGTAATCTATTGGTTGTTTGATACACCAATGGTGGGGTCGTGAGGACCATGTTGTGGGAACTATCGGTCGTTTTATGCGTCGATGGTGGGGTCGTGAGGACCATATGGTATGATTAGTGGTGCGATAGCCGTATTTCGCTCACATGTTTGTTACGGGTGTGACGATAGATGATTTCGTACCCCTCGGGATTTGTGTTCCCATAGCCGTTTTGGGCGCTATCGGTTTCTAACCGTTGGATTGTATTGTTACGGTAGTTGCGTATTGGTCGTATTGCGCACTACAAGGGATGTTTAATGATTAGGTGATATCCGTAAGGATTCGTTTGGTTCGGTTTCATCGTTTCGGGTTGTTGACCCTAGGTTGAGGCTTGGTTGCTTTGAGCGTTGTACTCGGTAATAGTACGCTAAGGGAATGATATCTCGGTACGAGGTTAGTTGAGTTTTCCCGATGTTAGGGTAGGAGCATGGTTTTAGTGCTCGGATTGTGGACTTGAGAAGTCGCGGGTGACGATTTAGTTGTGGAAGGCGATTCGTTGGAAAGAATTGCTTAGGAAGTCGGATTGAGACTTATGTCGAGGACCGTAGGGTGAGGTCTGTTTGGTTAAGTGATGAGGATCACGAGGACGTGATCGAGTTTAAGTGGGGGAGAGTTGTAAGACCCGAATATTTATTTTGTATACTTGTTTACTAAAGGCATATGAGATCGGGCTTCGTTGAATATTTATATATATTAAAATTGGAAAAGAGGTGAATCTGTCAATCTGCGCGCCGCGCAAAGCGGCCGCGCGCCGCGCAAACGCGCTGACAGAACCTATCTTGTTTTATTTATTTTAAATGAAGGGTATTTGGGTAATTTCACATGGGGCCGGATTTGTGGGCATTATCAGTTGGTTTAGATCCAACTTTGGATCATTTCACATCCATTCATCATCCTCATCCATTCTTAGAGAGAGAGAGAGAGAGGTCTAGAGAGAGATTTGAGGTTTTGGGGAAGAAGAAGCTCGAATCGATCAAAGTCTCGGGTTTTAAAGTTGTTCCTTTCATTCTCGGCTACACGGTGATAGTATTGGTAAGCTCAAACTCCGAATTTCAATTATTTAATTTGATATTCAAGTTAGGGTTTTGAGTTAATTAGTTGTAAAACCCTTTTATGTGATGAAATGGGTTTAGTGAAGCTAGTAATCGGGTTTGTTGTTAATTGTTGGTGGATTTTGGGTTGGTGAACAAATTGGCCATGTTTAGAACTTGAAATTTAGTTTAATCACTTTAGTTAGCGATTATGGAAGTATTGGAACCCATTGGAGGTTGTTTGGTTGACTAACTTTGACTTTGGGTCAAATTAGGGTTTGGTGGTAATTATGACCCGATTGGCGAATTAATGAGGTTTATAAACTTAAAATGGATTAAGTTGAAGTATAAGACCGAGTTAAATGTGTTTTGGTGGCAAAACTTGTAAAGGATGAGATTTTGACCTTTATGGGTCAAAATTAGGGTTTAAGTGTCAAAATGGTTATGACACGTGTTTAACACTTGAGTTCGGGTTTAATTGGCATATTAGGACCATTCTCACTTGTGTTAGTGATTATTGGTTAGTTTGGGTACGGTTTGTGCTTGGAAGTGCATTTGGGTCGAAATGGCACTAAGTGACGAATTGGGTTAATTTGTGAATCCAATCTAATTGTGTTGTGGTATTTGTGATAAGGGAATAGGTATTTTCCATCGGCGAGTTGCGATTCACTTGGAAGCTTCTTCAAGACTTCAAGGTGAGTGATAATATCCTATGTGCATATGTATGTGTAGGATGGGTGCGGGTCGGGTGAAGTGATTCTCGGTTATAGAGCTCACTTCACATATAGGTGGTTTTGATGGACTTGTGTATAAGTCCAATCGGCACGTTGTGCGTTTTGGTTGACCATCTTTGGCGAGATGCACATTTTGTGTGCACATTATCACACTTGGTTGTGATTTGGTTGTTGTAACCCTAATGGCGAAGGGTTGATATGGTTGTGTTGTGGATGACCCCGATTTGGTGGATTTTATAATCCCGTGACCATGGGTTTTGGTATTGAGAAATGAATCTCGGGTAGTGCGGATTCATGGTGACTCGGGTTGTTCGGTCACCTTATTTGAGGTAGTGAATCTCGGGTAGTGCGGATTCACGATGACTCGGGTTGTTCGGTCATCTTATGGTTGAGAAGTGAATTTCGGGTTGTGCGAATTCACAAGGCTCGGGTAGTTCGGCCAATGTTCGTGTGATTGAGGTTAAGGGGTTAACCTTGTGCATTATTATTATTGTTTATATATTAATGTGTTGTTGTGTTGTAGCTAACCCTCCGGGTGTAGCTATTTGGCGATGTTCACTTTGTCGTTGGTGGACTCTTATTTGTGTTGTATCTTTAGCTCGTTGCTTAGATCGTACGGTATGCTTAGTGTAGATGCTTTATACTTGGATGCCCCGGTATGCGGTATTTGTTTGTGTGGCGTATTCATTTTATACATATATATGTATGTAGTATGTTATCATTCACTAAGCATTAGCTTACCCTCTCGTTGTTGACTCTTTTTTATAGATCGCATGCGGATATGGTGGCTCGGGTAAGCGCGAGGACTAGAAGACGTGCATAGTTGCTTTAGTGACTTGCTTTTGGATCATTTAGGATTGGGTAGCGTATCCCCAATCGCCATGCTCGGCTTTGTATTGTATTAAAGTCTTTTGGTCAAATATTGTATTTCGGTACTTAAGGTGGTAAAATGGGTCGTTGTGGGACCCGCTTCGTAAACTTAATTTTATTAATTAAACATGTTAGTTTTATATGTATGAATTCATGGTTAAAAGCGTTTTGGCTAAAAACGTCGGGAACGGGTCAAACATTTTCACATTTCAAGGAAAGCCGGACAGCGGGCTGCCAGACAGGTTCTGCGCGCCGCGCAACCTGTTGGCGCGCCGCGCAACTCAGCCAACAGCAAAAAAAAATTTTTGTCATGAAATTTAACGGGGTTTTATACGCGGTATGGTTTGGGATGTTACAACTTCTTTTGTCCATAACTTGACAACCGTTCAACGAAAAGAGACGTGCTTTATATGAAAATTCATCTACTCAACGAGTAGGATCCAAATAACCACTTTTTATAACCCAAAAAATTAGTTCACTAATTATCATCAGCAATTTTAATTACGAAATTAATTATGCAATTTGTTTATTTCATAATTTTCTAACTGTTACTTGGATTCAAGCGATTCTTAAACCAAAATTCAACTATTTTTTCTAGTTTTCCAACGACATGCATATCTTGTACCTTATCTCAACCGCATATGTAACTAATTCAGGATTTAACATAACCTATCTAATGGCAATATCAAAAGGACAAGCATGCATAATCCTATTTTTTCGAGCATTAGTCAGGGATACACTATTAGTATGTAAAAATTAAATTATGAGTGCTTACGTATCAATATTGAGGTTCAATATTGCAGGAAAGGTACGTAGACGCAACGGAGACGCTAAACACTAGATTGACCTCGCGATCATAACCCCCGAACATTACCCATAACCTCCATAGCTATAACCCATAATTTTCTTAGCCCTATCCCACTCATAAAAATCCATTTTGAAAACACTCAAGCAGAACCTCGTCGTAGTATTTTATGTAAAATACTTAATACTAATAATACTACTAATATTAATCTCATAAGATTAATAATAATAATTCTTAATAATAATCATAATAATATTATGAATATATATTTATGTATAAGGGAATACGAGAGATAGGATGAAGTGAACCAGAGAGATCAAATTTGTTTTATAAGTAAATTGGCCACCTACCCACTCATTTCCAATTCAAGTTACATAACTATGCAACCGACACTTCACTTAACTAATATTATATATAAATATATTATTTAATCTTCATAATTAATTATATATTATATTATATTTACGGTCATGGTAAAAATATAATTTTTACAAAAATGACACGGTCGTGGTCTCACGACTCATGTACCACTTTCGGTTTTTCGAGCGCACTTTCGTACGTTTAGAAAACTAGCCTTTTACGTTACGCGACGTGTACCTTTTACAAAAATTAGACTTACTTATCGATAATTTATCTTTATAAAAATATCACTTATAAAATTTAGCGTTGTGGTCATCTACTTATTTAAATCAAAGTCTAGTTGTTTATCAAAATATTTTATTTTAAATTAAACATTTTGTGACATGTACCTTTATTAATAACTAGACTTAAAAACTAACCCACTCAAAGTGTAACTTAATCTTTTGAGTGTTTTGGTCATTTCCTTTTATAATTCATAATCTCGTTATTTATCAAAGCCTATTTATTAATATTAGTTTAAAATCAAAACGTTTTATGACTAATTTAAAATATAGATATATATTTAAAATTTATTTAATAACATACTAGTTAACTTTTCAAAACCAATTATATTTCAAAGTTTGTTTTATAATCGTTTAGAAAATATTATAACACGTTTTGTTTATTCTTTAAGACTTTAAATAGATCCAATTTCTTTATGCACTAACATTTTTAAATATCAACCGCATCACTAAGAGCGTGTTACTATCGTGTGCTTAATGAATCTAGAAAACATATATTCTAAATACAAGTCGCAGGTTTTCTATATATATGACTAATAATCGAAAAACCAACTTACGTTATTTAAATAAATATATTTTAATAACTAGTTCTATTATATCGATAAACATTTTCACACGTTTGAAAATAGATCAATCAATGTATTATGAAATTCAATTCTCCACTAACTTTTGTCTAACTCTCGATAAGTGACACCTTGTTCTTATTTGAAGATCACTTCACCATTATTTCCGAATACCGTTAAAAGTAAGAGTTCTCTAATTCAAAGTGGACCTCATAACAGAGACTCGTAATCATAGTTCAATGTATCTGATAATTCAATCATATGATATTATCTTTTACTCTCGTTGATAAACTTACATCGAACAAATACGTTCATGTAAAGTATTATTATTCAATCAATACCTTGATAGCATTTTCAAGTTCATAAAAATAGATCTCATAGCTTATATTCATATTGACTAAACCGTTCAATGTTTTATTAATATTTCACAATTTAAAAAAACACATATATGTATATGTATATATATTCATTTACACATAATTGTTCGTGAATCGTTAGGCATGGTCAAAGGGTATTTGATTACATGAATATAGTTTCAAAACTTTCGAGACTCAATATTACAAATCTTGCTCATCGCGTCGGGAACATATAAAGATTAAAGTTTAAATTTGATCGGAAATTTCCGGGTCATCACAACGTATCTCAGTATTGATCACAACTCAAACTATATATATTTTGGAATCAACCTCAACCCTGTATAGCTAACTCCAACATTCGCATATAGAGTGTCTATGGTTGTTCCGAAATATATATAGATGTGTCGACATGATAGGTCGAAACATTGTATACATCTCAAGATTACATAATATACAATACAAGTTGATTAAGTTATGGTTGGAATAGATTTGTTACCAATTTTCACGTAGCTAAAAAGAGAAAAATTATCCAATCTTGTTTTACCCATAACTTATTCATTTTAAATCCGTTTTGAGTGAATCAAATTGCTATGGTTTCATATTGAACTCTATTTTATGAATCTAAACAGAAAAAGTATAGGTTTATAGTCGGAAAAATAAGTTACAAGTCGTTTTTGTAAAGGTAGTCATTTCAGTCGAAAGAACGACGTCTAGATGACCATTTTAGAAAACATACTTCCACTTTGAGTTTAACCATAATTTTTGGATATAGTTTCATGTTCATAATAAAAATCATTTTCCTAGAATAACAACTTTTAAATCAAATTTTATCATAGTTTTTAATTAACTAACCCAAAACAGCCCGCGGTGTTACTACGACGGCGTAAATCCTATTTTACGGTGTTTTTCGTGGTTCCGGGTTTTAAATCATTAAGTTAGCATATCATATAGATATAGAACATGTGTTTAGTTGATTTTAAAAGTCTAGTTAGAAGGATTAACTTTATTTGCAAATAAATTTAGAATTAACTAAACTATGTTCTAGTGATTACAAGTTTATAACGTTGAATAAGACAGCTTTTTATGTATGAATCGAATGATTTTATGAACATCATTACTACCTCAAGTTCCTTGGATAAACCTACTGGAAATGAGAAAAATGGATCTAGCTTCAAAGGATCCTTGGATGGCTTGAAAGTTCTTGAAGCAGAATCATGATACGAAAACAATTTCAAGTAAGATTTCCACTCGAAATAAGATTGTTATAGTTATAGAAATTGAATTAAAGTTTGAATATGATTATTTCCTTGTATTAGAAAGATAACCTACTGTAAGTAACAAAGGTTTCTTGATCTTGGATGATTACTTGGAATGGATTTAGAAAACTTGGAAATAAACTTGCAATCTTGGAAGTATTCTTGATTTTATGAAACTAGAACTTTTGAAATTTATGAAGAACACTTAGAACTTGAAGATAGAACTTGAGAGAGATCAATTAGATGAAGAAAATTGAAGAATAAAAGTGTTTGTAGGTGTTTTTGGTCATTGGTGTATGGATTAGATATAAAGGATATGTAATTTTGTTTTCATGTAAATAAGTCACGAATGATTACTCATATTTTTGTAATTTTATGAGATATTTCATGCTAGTTGCCAAATGATGGTTCCCACATGTGTTAGGTGACTCACATGGGCTGCTAAGAGCTGATCATTGGAGTGTATATACCAATAGTACATACATCTAAAAGCTGCGTATTGTACGAGTATGAATATGGGTACATACGAGTAGAATTGTTGATGAAACTGAACGAGGATGTAATTGTAAGCAGTTTTGTTAAGTAGAAGTATTTTGATAAATATCTTGAAGTCTTTCAAAAGTGTATGAATACATATTAAAACACTACATGTATATACATTTTAACTGAGTCGTTAAGTTATCGTTAGTCGTTACATGTAAATGTTGTTTTGAAACCTTTAGGTTAATGAGCTTGTTGAATGTTGTTAACCCATTGTTTATTATAACAAATGAGATGTTAAATTGTTATATTATCATGATATTATGATATATAATATATCTTAGTATGATATATATACAGTTAAATGTCGTTACAACGATAATCGTTACATATATGTCTCGTTTTGAAATCATTAAGTTAGTAGTCTTATTTTTACATATGTATTTCATTGTTAATACACTTAATAATATATTTACTTATCATTTAACATAATTAACCAAGTGTATCAATATCTTAATATGATTCATATGTACCTAGTAAGACGTTGTTATAACGATAATCGTTATATATATCATTTTCGAGTTTCTTAAATTAATAGTCTCATTTTTATGTATATAACTCATTGTTAAAATACCTAATGAGATACATACTTATAATAAAATCATGTTAACTATATATATAACCATATATATGTCATAAAATTTAGAAAATTAGCCAAGTACAAACCCGAGAGAATTTATAACCCTTCCCCACACTTGAGATCATGCAATGCCCTCATTTGCATGAAATCAGACTCTAATTATAAATTCATGAGGGTGATTAGTGTAGAAAATTGATTAATAATACCCAGTTTGTAATTACAAAGCTCGTCGAATGATAGATGGTGCACCTCATCGTTCATTCCTTCTTGTTTTATCACACATATTTTTCTTCAAAAACGGTTGCTTTTCTGAACTGTTTGCTAATTTTTGAAAATGCGTCTTTTACCATAATCGTGCATTTTTATTAATGAGTTATGCACTAACCCGAACCCTAATTTAACGTTAAGTGGGGTTACACTTCCCCACACTTAGCTGACGACATGTGAAGTCGGTAGAATAAGTTCCACGAATTAGAATAGTGAGCCAGTTATTTACATCTCGGGTGGTGTATAATATATCAATGGGTTTAAAGTTTAGAACCACCCGATCGTCACTACTTAATTTTTTTTAGTGTAGCTTTTAGTAAATGAAAATGTCTCTTTTCTGGTTCTTGGTCAAATCGATCGATA
Source organism: Rutidosis leptorrhynchoides (assembly GCF_046630445.1). Lineage (NCBI taxonomy): Eukaryota > Viridiplantae > Streptophyta > Magnoliopsida > Asterales > Asteraceae > Rutidosis > Rutidosis leptorrhynchoides. The sequence continues at coordinate 341,927,369 of NC_092338.1, read as the reverse complement.
TACACCGACATACTTATTTCTATAGGGTGGACAATTCCTAAAATTTCTTTCCGTTCATTCTCGGGATCAAAAGTTTCACCTCTATTACCCAATTGGGTGAAATTCGAGGTGTCATTATCTATTACAGCTCGTAGTTCATCTTCAGTAGATGACTCGTCTATTGAGAATATTAGATTGGAAGGTTGTGGAATTGTGAATTTCGGGATCGAAGAAAATTCTTCTTCATTAATGGTACTTATCGGTCCCACCACTTTGGTCTCGGGAGTAAAATTTTCAACGTTATCGTTTTCCCAAGAGTACCAATTTGTCACCCTTACTTCTTCATCATTTATTGATTGATTGATGATTTCGTTGGTAGAGGCTAATGTGTCGATATGTTGTGAAATTGGTAAAGCTGAATAAAAAGTATCATCGGGATAATTGGTGATTTCGGAGCTCTCGAATTCATCAAAATTCGATGATATGAGATTTTCTTGCACAATACTCCTCAGATCAACAGGTGTGTAATCTGATAGAGTTTCAGCTTGCCGATTTACAAACTCTCTCATTTGTTCATTTTGAGCATCGAGTTCTTCGAGTTTGATTTTCATATAATCTAAAGAATTTTCAGGCACATAATTTTCCTCGTCTTCTGGTTGTTGAGTTTGGATATATTCTTGGGAATAATCCCAATTTGAATTGTATTCTTCATAATCATTCCATTCAGGTTCCATGGGTGCATAATTTTCCATAGGAACGTAATAATAACATTCCCATGTTGAGTGATAATCTCCACAGATTTCACAACCAGTTATTGTTTCGTCATTCGTGATCCAAGATTGACCGAACGAATTGTCATCAACACTCGGTTGAGAGTATTGATTTCGTATGTCGTAAAGAGTTTTCAAAATATCTTCGAGACTTTTCATAATGCGCTTATTACCAAATTTTAATTATCCTATTAGTTATAAATATAAAAATTATATAAGATATCAAATTAATAGACTTTTCTGCTTTTGCCCACGTTTCGAATAGCCAATAGATGCAGCAGGGAGCCAGAACCCTTTAAATCGGAAGCTCACAACTCAGCCACTAACAAATCCAACTATTACTACGAAGCAGAAAATTTGGATGTCTATCAATTTAACCGCTTAAAATAATTTTTCGTTTTGAATTATTAGAGAAGAAATAGAGAAAATTCTAAGTCCTAAAAACTAGAATGGTGAGAAATAAGAAAGAAAAAGAGCGCGTCAAAAAAATGTTGACAAATAAAAATAAGAAAATAGCGCGTCGTAACTTAAAAGTCTAAAAATTAAATCTAAAAAGTTACGCCTAAAGGTATTAAAGCTTAAAGGAATTCTATATCCAAAACAGCAATAACTTAATTAGGCACTAAGATCTAAAAACGGCGTCGCAAAATTCTAAAGCATCTAAATCTTAGTCTAAAGAAAAAGCACTTAAGGGATTTTACGGCAATGCCTAAAAATCTAGAAGTAAAAATAACTACGGCAAAAACTAAGTTTAAAACTAAGTACGAGCGATAAAATACAAATATTACGCTAAAACAAACAAAAAGATACAAAATATAAAAATAATCTTAAAGTTGTAAAAAGTACAATTTTTATAAAAATATTATTTTATATTATTATTTTTATAAAAGTATTAATTTTATAATTTATAAAACTAATTAAACTTAAAAATACAAATTAAATAAATAAAACTAAAGTAATTAATATTAATTAACTAATAAACCCTAATTAGGGTTTTAATAATAATAATTAAAATATACTCCGTAATTAATGCAGTTGCAGAGTCAAACCTGGTGTGTCAGTTGGCTTCATGCGATCGCATGGTTTTACGGCACCCGGCTCATGCGATCGCATGGGTCTGGGTTCCAGGTTTTTTTTTTAATTTTATATTGTTTTTCTAAAAATGAAATATAAATATATGTATACAAATATATATTAAAAATATAGCGTTTCGCCGAGTTCCCCGGCAGCGGCACCAAAAACTTGATGTGCGAGCGGAGGGATACGAAATACTATTATTTTTATTGCGAAATATTATACAAGTTTTATTATTTTATTTACAGATGGGATATACCTAAACCTTGCTACAACACTATAGGCAGTGTACCTAATCGTAGAGTAGTATAGTTTTTAGTAAGTCCGGTTCGTTCCACAGGGAGCGGGCTTATTGTACACTATATTTTAATTAACTATATTTGTACAAAATATTTATAATTATATATAATAATATATAAAAGGGGGTTTACCGTTTAATGACCGGTTTGTCGATTTTAAAACTTTAGTCGCAGTTAAAACCTAATGTAAAATATTAAATAAATAAAAGACTTAATTTAAAGCGTAAAATAAATAACGATAATGAAATTGCAATAAATAAAAGTGCGATGAAATAAAATTGCGATAATTAAAAATGTGATAATTAGAAGTGCAATTAAATATGAAAATAAAGGAATTATGCTTATTTAAACTTACGTAATCATGATGTTTGACGTGTTGATTTTATTTTATTCCCATGGGTTAATTGTTCTTTGTCCTGGATTATTCAATATGTCCGTCTGGTTTTTGTCCATAACAGTCCATCAGTCATAAATATAAAGTGCTAGTGTCCTCGTCAAATTATCCTTATACCCGAAGTCAAATATTCCAACTAATTGGGGACTTAAACTGTAACAAGGTCTTAATACTTTGTTTAATAATTACACCAGGATATCGACTGAGTGTAACCCAAGGTTTTAATACTTTGTTATCAATTATGCCAAGTGCCCTTGTATATAATTTCACCCCTGTTTTAATAATTCTAGTGGCTATTAATCCATTCCCGTGTCCGGTTAAATGAACTATTATTCGTACATATAAATACCCCGCCCATCGTGTCCGATTTGAGTGTATATGGTTATTTATAGGTGCGTCCAATTGTAAATCTTTATATTAAAATTAACAAACTATCATTTAGTTAAACAAATATAAAGCCCATTAATAGCCCATAGTCTAATTTCCACAAGTGTCGTTCTTTTGTCCAAACCCCAATTATGGTACAAAATCCAATTACCCAATTTTAATATTTTTAGCCCAACATCATGATTACTTCGTCTTAGATAAGCATAATAATAACTTAAGTACGAGACATCAATTTAAAAAGGAGAACATAGCTTACATTGATTATTTATCGCGTAGTGTTACACGGACAGAGCTTCGACTTTAAAACCCGTAAAATAACCTTTACATAACCCAAACTAATCTAATATAAAACTACCCTATACTATAATATATATATATATATATATATATATATATATATATATATATATATATATATATATATATATATATATATATATATATATATATATATATATATATATATTTTACTCGTCGAATTCGTTGGTTATTTATAGATGTGGCCAGGATTTTGGCCCCATGCGATCGCATGGCTTTTTGCCTTCCAGGCCATGCGATCGCATGGCCAGCTGGATCTAGCCACATTTGCTTGTTTTCTTCTTTGTCGACATAATATATAAATATATATAATATATATATATAATTTATATAATTATATATATATTATATTATATCCTTGTGCATAGTAGACTCATAATTTTTGGTCCGTTGCGTCGCGCATTGATAGTTGACTCGGGTACCGGTTCCGGATTTTCGAACGTCCTTTCGTATAATTTAATATCTTGTACTTTGCATTTCGCGATTTGTAACTTTGCACAAAAATTATTTTCCTTAACTTCCAAAATCCGTGCGAGTCTTATACTCACTTTTTAGTGGCACTTTTGAGTGCACTATGGCTTTAGTGGCACTTTTTCTCCAATTCTTTAATCTTCATGCTTTTCGTTTCGTAACTTGTACTCTTGTCAATTTTAGACGTTTCTCATCATTAAATTGAACCACTTGGATTGTATCTTGTACATTTGAGCTTTTTGGACATTTGCGTCTTCAATTCTTCGTTTTCGCCTTTTGTCTTCGCACTTATTTAATATAAACGATTACAACTTAAAATAGGACAATTACAACTAAATAATTTACATATTGGGAGGATATTGCTACTAAATATATGTTCATTTGGAGCACTATCAACGCAACGAAGACGCTAAACACTAGATTGACCTCGCGATCATAACCCCCGAACATTACCCATAACCTCCATAGCTATAACCCATAATTTTCTTAGCCCTATCCCACTCATAAAAATCCATTTTGAAAACACTCAAGCAGAACCTCGTCGTAGTATTTTATGTAAAATACTTAATACTAATAATACTACTAATATTAATCTCATAAGATTAATAATAATAATTCTTAATAATAATCATAATAATATTATGAATATATATTTATGTATAAGGGAACACGAGAGATAGGATGAAGTGAACCAGAGAGATTGAATTTGTTTTATAAGTAAATTGGCCACCTACCCACTCATTTCCAATTCATGTTACATAACTATGCAACCGACACTTCACTTAACTAATATTATATATAAATATATTATTTAATCTATATAATTAATTATATATTATATTATATTTACGGTCATGGTAAAAATATAATTTTTACAAAAATGACACGGTCGTGGTCTCACGACTCATGTACCACTTTCGGTTTTTCGAGCGCACTTTCATACGTTTAGAAAACTAGCCTTTTACGTTACGCGACGTGTACCTTTTACAAAAATTAGACTTACTTATCGATAATTTATCTTTATAAAAATATCACTTATAAAATTTAGCGTTGTGGTCATTTACTTATTTAAATCAAAGTCTAGTTGTTTATCAAAATTTTTTATTTTAAATTAAACATTTTGTGACATGTACCTTTATTAATAACTAGACTTAAAAACTAACCCACTCAAAGTGTAACTTAATCTTTTGAGTGTTTTGGTCATTTCCTTTTATAATTCATAATCTTGTTATTTATCAAAGCCTATTTATTAATATTAGTTTAAAATCAAAACGTTTTATGACTAATTTAAAATATAGATATATATTTAAAATTTATTTAATAACATACTAGTTAACTTTTCAAAACCAATTATATTTCAAAGTTTGTTTTATAATCGTTTAGAAAATATTATAACACGTTTTGTTTATTCTTTAAGGCTTTAAATAGATCCAATTTCTTTATGCACTAACGTTTTTAAATATCAACTGCATCACTAAGAGCGTGTTACTATCGTGTGCTTAATGAATCTAGAAAACATATATTCTAAATACAAGTCGCAGGTTTTCTATATATATGACTAATAATCGAAATACCAACTTACGTTATTTAAATAAATATATTTTAATAACTAGTTCTATTATATCGATAAACGTTTTCACACATTTGAAAATAGATCAATCAATGTATTATGAAATTCAATTCTCCACTAACTTTTGTCTAACTCTCGATAAGTGACACCTTGTTCTTATTTGAAGATCACTTCACCATTATTTCCGAATACCGTTAAAAGTAAGAGTTCTCTAATTCAAAGTGGACCTCATAACAGAGACTCGTAATCATAGTTCAATGTATCTGATAATTCAATCATATGATATTATCTTTTACTCTCGTTGATAAACTTACATCAAACAAATACGTTCATGTAAAGTATTATTATTCAATCAATACCTTGATAGCATTTTCAAGTTCATAAAAATAGATCTCATAGCTTATATTCATATTGACTAAACTGTTCAATGTTTTATTAATATTTCACAATTTAAAAAAACACATATATGTATATGTATATATATTCATTTACACATAATTGTTCGTGAATCGTTAGGCATGGTCAAAGGGTATTTGATTACATGAATATAGTTTCAAAACTTTCGAGACTCAATATTACAAATCTTGCTCATCGCGTCGGGAACATATAAAGATTAAAGTTTAAATTTGATCGGAAATTTCCGGGTCATCACAGTACCTACCCGTTAAAAGAAATTTTGTCCCGAAATTTGATAGAGGTCGTCATGGCTAACAGTAAGAATGTTATTATGACGAATATACGCTGATGTATAGAGTTTTATCATGATTAAGAAATACGGATAAAATAATTCGATTTCTCGAAGCGTATGAGTGAAGCTATCGTAAAAGAGTGAAATGAGTAAATGTAGAATCGTTTTAACTGATGACGTAGTTATGATTGATTTCCGGAATTTAAGGGATTTAAAGAAAATCTTTGTAATAAGATTTGGTTCTTCGGCGATTAAGGAAATCAGAATCTTCTTTGAGTAAATGCAATAATCTGTTCCGATTGCTCTGTCGGATATTTTTCTATAAATCCATCCCCGTTGTTTCCTTAAAACTCACACCTTCTATTCTTTCTCCCTTGATTCATACTTTAAAACATCCGTTAATATGCTCCATCCCATTCTGATCCTTGATATACTCTTAATTTTCACATCTGTCATTCTTCTCTTTCATCTACCACCGGAGGGTTTTATTTACTTCTACTATTATCTTGGGGTTATAGTGTTATTAATTTTCCCGTGTCTTTATGTTGCTATATGCATTGACATATACGGTTTATAGGTTCTGAGTGGTTGTTGGGTTTTATATCTTCCCTTATATTTCGATGTCCCTGCTTCTGTCTCCCCTAATCATTATCATTCACAGTTAATGTCCTCTCCTATTTGCTGCGATTTATCCCCCAATTTCTATTTTAGATTTTTTGTCCTTTCGTTTTTTCTTCTTGTGATTAAGCATCTCTTGTAATGGTCCAAAATTCGTAGATATAGATTCTGAAAGGGACATAGTTAATGTTCTAAGAAGGAGTCTTAATGGTACGATCTTGATTTAGTAACTTACCAGAATATCTGGAAAGATAGAATTATCAAGAAGATATGTTGTTAATATGTTTGGAGATTGGGTAGAATGTAAGAGTCGTGTAAATGGCACATGATGACGGTATTTTCTGTGAATCATCATGTTCCATTAGAAACTCAGCATGAATTACCGTAGTATAATGACGTTGATCAAGTGTCATTATATTATACTAACTCATGCTTCAGTTTCCAACACTACTTCAAAACATTCATATTTGATTTTTTTTTTTTTTTGAATTTAGAAACTAACACAGTTTCTTTTATGTTGCAGATATTACGGAGAGATAAATAATTTCAAATAAGAGTAGTTGTGAAAATATCTCCAGAAATATGGAGAATATGTATAATGAGAGATACGATGAGATCTTAGAATGTTCAAGATATGATGATGATGAAGAATATCTGTCTGTGAAGGTTTAGAATAAGAAGTAAGGTGTTCGCTAACGATTTTAGCAGGCACTGAATCCTTTGAATCCATTGGAGGCAGGTTCAGTCATTGTGATTTGTCCACAGCCTCCTTCATACTTTGCTCAATCCGTTTTCCAGTTCCAAACCTTCTCTTGTTCTGAGTTTTGCCAACACACTATTCTTTATCCTCAGCTTTTGACCATTAAAGTCATTTATAGTTTTTGCTGCTTCATTAGCATTTCGAGAACTAGTTCGCAGTTCAGGGTGTTTTTCAGAAATTTCACATTCGAAATCTGTAATTCTTGGAGGTAGACGTTATATGTATAACTATTGGCGTGGAAACGCTACGAAATTCAAAATACTGATTGCTGATTCTTAGTAATTGGTATGAAAATTATCGTTACAGGATGTAGGTGAGTACATGATGGGTTTTTAATGAATGTGTATATTGACTTTTCGGAGAGGCTTAAGTCGAAGGTTAATGAAGTTGTTGATATGTTTACTACTAATGTGGTGGAATATGAAAGGTTCCCCAGTAACAATGAAAGAGCAACATATCCATCGAGGTTATAATAAAAATTAGTTTTACTGAAAAGTCAAAGTTGACTTGCTGGAGCTGTGACAAATTTGACTACTTTGAAAAAGAATCGTAAGGTTGTTTTTGCTAATAAATGATAAAGAACTCGACGCGGGTATGTGTTAAACTATGACTTTGGTTTCAAGAGTTTTTCAGGTGCAAGACTTTGGGTAATATGTGGTTGGATCATCATTTTGATTGGTCATTATCTGAAGTGTCTTTCGAAATTTTGAAGTGTTTTAAGTGCAACTTGTCATTGTCAATATCCAAAGGATGAAATTGTCATGAATCTCAATTGATTCTCATATCCTCCTGAGTGTTACAAATAAAAGTGATGTCCTATCACAATTTTGAAGTCAAAGTATCGCTTTGAAAAATGTAATGATCTAAGAGAGATGATTTTGCTTATATCTTGAGCTGCTTTCTGAGATCTCAAAATCAGAATATGTAATTGAATTTGAATGAGTATGGTTGTTTTGATTTCTTATAAAGGAATGTATCTTGTTGTGAAAATAGAAAGTATAGTTGATGATTTACTGAATTAGAATCGAAGAATGTAATATATTAATTGTGAATTTATATATCTCTCGGGTATTACCTACCCGTTAAAAAAAAATCACAAATAATATTTTGAACAAGAATATATATATATATTTTTTTATTACAGTCTTTATGAAAATATATATGGATATATCTTCTTTCGGTGTAATACAGGTTCAATGAGTTAACATCATATTAAGCTCATTTGATTTTCAGCTTGAATTAGAAATGAATAATTTCTAAAACATTAGAGATTACATAATCTTCACAAAGTATTTCACTACTGTGATCAATACTTCAATATTTATTCTTATAGATATTTCCTTAGTGAATCATTCTAATGTTCATAAAACTCTTGGTAACTTTGCAAGATACGAATGTTGTCTTTCAGTAAGTTTCAAGTACATTGAAGATGAGAGTGTAAAATCAAACATGTTATTGAATGATACACTTGGTTTATTATGAAACCGAATTCATTTAATTGAAACAGAGATTGTATTTAACGATGATTAGGTTGTTAACGAAGGATGTACATCATAGCATATTAGTAATATGAATTTAACCGAGTAGTATCTACCCTTTTTCAATTCATACTCAATAGCTTAGTACGAAAGATTCATTATAGTTTCAGAATTCATATAAAATATATATATACAAATTCTTTCAAAGGAATGAGTTATTACTTCATAACTCATTGATACAGCATATTCGTTTGTTGCTGAGTGATGATGTCCACGGTGATTCTTGAACTGACGAAGTTTGTGATGTCATAGATGCTGCTAATTCTGACGATGCTGAAGTTACGGACTATGCTGGTGCTGCTAACGGTACTGTTGATGCTGCTGATAAATCAAGTCTAGCTTGTAAATCGTGCACCCTCCTTTTCAGGGTTTTCGATTCTTCTCTCTATCATCTCTGTCCACTTATCTGATTTATGGTTATGGCTGAAATACATAATCTCTAAGACTTTAGAGATTACATACTCACCGCAGAATTTTCTCCGATGAAGTTATGAATCAATACTTCATCGTTTGTTGTTACTGGTACTCCTTGGTATCTCTGGTGCGTGTGATGTTGATATCCGAGATACAGATGGTGATGTTGAGGCGTGTGATGCGATGTGATTGTTGGTGGTGGTAATGATATTGTTGATGTTGATGATATTGATACCGTTGATGCCGGTGATGCTGCTGGTGCTTAGAGTATTGAGGTTTGTGATGTTGATGTTACTGGTGGTACTGGTTATGCTGTTGGTGCTGCTGATGGTGTTTGTAATCCTTGCACCATAATCTCCAAAACCGTAACGCGAGCGCGAAGTTCGTTAACTTCTGCTAGTACAACGGGATGATTGGCGGTTGGAGCGAGCGGATGAATGAGATTTGTAATATGGGATAGTATATAATCGTGATGAGATACTCTGGAAATGAGAGAGAAAATGGTGTTTCGAATAGGTTCGCCGGTAAGTGCTTCAGGTTCATCGCCAAGAGGTGATTGTGGTGGATGGAAGGGATTGCCTTCTTCTTGTCTCCAGTGATTTAGTATATTACGAACCCATCCCCAATTCATCCAGAATTGATGATGGGAAATTGGTTTATCCATTCCGGTGACGCTGCTTTCGGAGCTCAGGTAGATATCCATATCCACATAGCTGTCGGAATCTGAGGAGTTCGAACTGGTTGAAGGATCCATCTCGTTTGATCAGGGGAATGAATTTTTGGTATGGAATAGATTATAGGAGTTAGATTAGATATTATTCAATACATAATTTACATATGTATATATAATACCAAAATCCCATAAATTACGGAGAATCTTTGAAAAATGTTAGTCAAAGTTCACAGTAATAGATACGCTAAAATATTAATTAGCAGATATGCTAATATATGAATTCGTTTATACACTATTATGCAATAAATGCAGGAAAACGCGTCTAGACTTAGGATGATAAGCAGGTAATTTCCTAAGGATGATAAGCAGATAATTTTCGACAAAATGATAAGCAAAACTTTTGACATGCAGACACGGTCAAAGTCCACCCTTACTAATGTATCTTAACGACTATCTGTTAGACACACTAATGCAAGACCTGGTTCGCTAAGACCACCGCTCTGATACCACATGTAGCGACCCGTCCCAATCCATAGGAACAAATACAACAACATATGATTACATCGCGATGTACTTGACCTCTAAATGATACATTTTACAAACATTGCATTCGTTTTAAAAGACAAACTTTCATTTACATCGAAAGTTGACAGGTATGCATACCATTTCCTAATATCCAACTATAAATGACCTAATCCGTCATTTAGTTAATAATAATCTCTAATGAACTTCAACGACTCGAATGCAACGTCTTTTGAAATATGTCATGAATGACTCCGAGTAATATCCTTAAAATGAGCTAATGCACATCGGAAGATTTCTTTCAAACCTGAGAATAAACATGCTTTCAAGTGTCAACCAAAAGGTTGGTGAGTTCATCAGTTTATAATAATCATTTCATTTTCATCATTTTAATAGACCACAAGATTTTAAGTATTATAATAAACGTGCAGAAGTCCCATTCCAACTGCACAAATAAAATATCATTCATATGAAGAACACCTGGTGAGGATTCCAAAATATAATAGTAACCATCTGTGCCGGTCTTTCACCCCACGGCTGAATACATGTGCCTTAAAAATATAGAACCTCCGTGCCAGTCTTTACTCCCCCACGGCTGAACACATGTATATAAAATATAGGACAACCGGTGCCAAAATACAAAACCATTCATTCAACTCGGGAGCTCATTCGCTCTAACCGAAATAAACCAGTGATAAAACGTGCCATAATAATCAATCCCAACCCCAGATAATTCTATCATATAATGCAATTCGATTACTTGTGTCTATTTCGTAAAACAGATATAAAAGTTGCGCACGTATTCTCAGCCCAAAAATGTAAAGGGTAAAAAAGGCAAATGAAACTCACCAAACTGTATTTTGTAGTAAAAATACATATAACATCATTGAACAAGTGTAGGGTTGGACTCGGATTCACGAACCTATATTAATTATATATATTTATATGTCGGTCAATATTTGTCTAACAATTTAGGCCAAGTCATAGTGTACCACAAACCTAATGCTCGAGTCTGACTCAACAGTATAGTAACATGTTATATTACTCATGCTCAGTTAAAATTCTAGTAAAAGGTGACGTGTGAAACAACGTAACACAAATGGTTTCATAATCATAAAATAGTTTTTTAGTTTTTAGAGAAAGTCAACATAAAAAAAAATTAACTGAAAAGTTAACGGGAAAAGTCAAAGTTCAAAGTCAAAAGTCCAAGGTTAAAGTAAAAACGAGGTAGCATGCAAAAACACAATAACTTATACAAAAATGATTTTCGGTCAAACATGACTAAACGGCCACTTCAGCGATTTTAGAAAAATTATCGGAGCTCCGATTGATAAACGGCCAAAGATAAATGTTACACATTACCAAAAAGATTAAGCATAAATATTACAGAAGTAAACTAAACCTAGACAACTCGTAGTTGCCAACGCGGTTTCGGCATTTCAAAGTTAATTTTTCAGCTTTAATAAATTTACAAAAGTGACCGAATAGCCTACTTTGGAGATTTTTAGAAAATTCCTCAAAACTCGAATTGACAAACGGTCAAAGCCTTCAAATTCTCGTTACCACAAAGATATAACACGATTTTTGGTAAACGTAAACACACATCAGGCTGACCATGACAACTGATACAAAACTGACATTTTTAATAAAAAAGTTTCAGCTCTTTTCAGAATTTTAAAATGTGACCAAACAGTCAACTTTGACGATTTTTAGAAAAATCGTCGACACTCGAATTGACAAACGGCCAGAGTCGTTTGTTAGACCTTACAGCAAAGAATTCAGTGGTATTTTTGTTTTAATCTGAAACAATACAAATCAGCAAGAATTTCAGTTTCCGTTTCGACATTTCATCAAAATTTACAAAACTTCTTTTGTCCATAACTTGACAACCGTTCAACGGAAAGAGACGTGCTTTATATGAAAATTCATCTACTCGACGAGTAGGATCCAAATAACCACTTTTTATAACCCAGAAAATTAGTTCACTAATTATCATCAGCAATTTTAATTACGAAATTAATTATGCAATTTGTTTATTTCATAATTTTCTAACTGTTACTTGGATTCAAGCGATTCTTAAACCAAAATTCAACTATTTTTTCTAGTTTTCCAATGACATGCATATCTTGTACCTTATCTCAACCGCATATGTAACTAATTCATGATTTAACATAACCTATCTAATGGCAATATCAAAAGGACAAGCATGCATAATCCTATTTTTTCGAGCATTAGTCAGGGATACACTATTAGTATGTAAAAATTAAATTATGAGTGCTTACGTATCAATATTGAGGTTCAATATTGCAGGAAAGGTACGTAGACGCAACGGAGACGCTAAACACTAGATTGACCTCGCGATCATAACCCCCGAACATTACCCATAACCTCCATAGCTATAACCCATAATTTTCTTAGCCCTATCCCACTCATAAAAATCCATTTTGAAAACACTCAAGCAGAACCTCGTCGTAGTATTTTATGTAAAATACTTAATACTAATAATACTACTAATATTAATCTCATAAGATTAATAATAATAATTCTTAATAATAATCATAATAATATTATGAATATATATTTATGTATAAGGGAATACGAGAGATAGGATGAAGTGAACCAGAGAGATCGAATTTGTTTTATAAGTAAATTGGCCACCTACCTACTCATTTCCAATTCATGTTACATAACTATGCAACCGACACTTCACTTAACTAATATTATATATAAATATATTATTTAATCTTTATAATTAATTATATATTATATTATATTTACGGTCATGGTAAAAATATAATTTTTACAAAAATGACACGGTCGTGGTCTCACGACTCATGTACCACTTTCGGTTTTTCGAGCGCACTTTCGTACGTTTAGAAAACTAGCCTTTTACGTTACGCGACGTGTACCTTTTACAAAAATTAGACTTACTTATCGATAATTTATCTTTATAAAAATATCACTTATAAAATTTAGCGTTGTGGTCATTTACTTATTTAAATCAAAGTCTAGTTGTTTATCAAAATATTTTATTTTAAATTAAACATTTTGTGACATGTACCTTTATTAATAACTAGACTTAAAAACTAACCCACTCAAAGTGTAACTTAATCTTTTGAGTGTTTTGGTCATTTCCTTTTATAATTCATAATCTTGTTATTTATCAAAGCCTATTTATTAATATTAGTTTAAAATCAAAACGTTTTATGACTAATTTAAAATATAGATATATATTTAAAATTTATTTAATAACATACTAGTTAACTTTTCAAAACCAATTATATTTCAAAGTTTGTTTTATAATCGTTTAGAAAATATTATAACACATTTTGTTTATTCTTTAAGACTTTAAATAGATCCAATTTCTTTATGCACTAACGTTTTTAAATATCAACCGCATCACTAAGAGCGTGTTACTATCGTGTTCTTAATGAATCTAGAAAACATATATTCTAAATACAAGTCGCAGGTTTTCTATATATATGACTAATAATCGAAATACCAACTTACGTCATTTAAATAAATATATTTTAATAACCAGTTCTATTATATCGATAAACGTTTTCACACGTTTGAAAATAGATCAATCAATGTATTATGAAATTCAATTCTCCACTAACTTTTGTCTAACTCTCGATAAGTGACACCTTGTTCTTATTTGAAGATCAATTCACCATTATTTCCGAATACCGTTAAAAGTAAGAGTTCTCTAATTCAAAGTGGACCTCATAACAGAGACTCGTAATCATAGTTCAATGTATCTGATAATTCAATCATATGATATTATCTTTTACTCTCGTTGATAAACTTACATCGAACAAATACGTTCATGTAAAGTATTATTATTCAATCAATACCTTGATAGCATTTTCAAGTTCATAAAAATAGATCTCATAGCTTATATTCATATTGACTAAACCGTTCAATGTTTTATTAATATTTCACAATTTAAAAAAACACATATATGTATATGTATATATATTCATTTACACATAATTGTTCGTGAATCGTTAGGCATGGTCAAAGGGTATTTGATTACATGAATATAGTTTCAAAACTTTCGAGACTCAATATTACAAATCTTGCTCATCGCGTCGGGAACATATAAAGATTAAAGTTTAAATTTGATCGGAAATTTCCGGGTCATCACAACGTATCTCAGTATTGATCACAACTCAAACTATATATATTTTAGAATCAACCTCAACCCTGTATAGCTAACTCCAACATTCACATATAGAGTGTCTATGGTTGTTCCGAAATATATATAGATGTGTCGACATGATAGGTCGAAACATTGTATACGTGTCTATGGTATCTCAAGATTACATAATATACAATACAAGTTGATTAAGTTATGGTTGGAATAGATTTGTTACCAATTTTCACGTAGCTAAAAAGAGAAAAATTATCCAATCTTGTTTTACCCATAACTTCTTCATTTTAAATCCGTTTTGAGTGAATCAAATTGCTATGGTTTCATATTGAACTCTATTTTATGAATCTATACGGAAAAAGTATAGGTTTATAGTCGGAAAAATAAGTTACAAGTCATTTTTGTAAAGGTAGTCATTTCAGTCGAAAGAACGACGTCTAGATGACCATTTTAGAAAACATACTTCCACTTTGAGTTTAACCATAATTTTTGGATATAGTTTCATGTTCATAATAAAAATCATTTTTCCAGAATAACAACTTTTAAATCAAAGTTTATCATAGTTTTTAATTAACTAACCCAAAACAGCCCGCGGTGTTACTACGACGGCGTAAATCCGATTTTACGGTGTTTTTTGTGGTTCCAGGTTTTAAATCATTAAGTTAGCATATCATATAGATATAGAACATGTGTTTAGTTGATTTTAAAAGTCTAGTTAGAAGGATTGACTTTATTTGCGGAAAAATTTAGAATTAACTAAACTATGTTCTATGATTACAAGTTTATAACGTTGAATAAGACAGCTTTTTATGTATGAATCGAATGATGTTATGAACATCATTACTACCTCAAGTTCCTTGGATAAACCTACTGGAAATGAGAAAAATGGATCTAGCTTCAAAGGATCCTTGGATGGCTTGAAAGTTCTTGAAGCAGAATCATGATACGAAAACAATTTCAAGTAAGATTTCCACTCGAAATAAGATTGTTATAGTTATAGAAATTGAATTAAAGTTTGAATATGATTATTACCTTGTATTAGAAAGATAACCTACTGTAAGTAACAATGGTTTCTTGATCTTGGATGATTACTTGAAATGGATTTAGAAAACTTGGAAGTAAACTTGCAATCTTGGAAGTATTCTTGATTTTATGAAACTAGAACTTTTGGAATTTATGAAGAACACTTAGAACTTGAAGATAGAACTTGAGAGAGATCAATTAGAAGAAGAAAATTGAAGAATGAAAGTGTTTGTAGGTGTTTTTGGTCGTTGGTGTATGGATTACATATAAAGGATATGTAATTTTGTTTTCATGTAAATAAGTCATGAATGATTACTCATATTTTTGTAATTTTATGAGATATTTCTTGCTAGTTGCCAAATAATGGTTCCCACATGTGTTAGGTGACTCACATGGGCTGCTAAGAGCTGATCATTGGAATGTATATACTAAGAGTACATACATCTAAAAGCTGTGTATTGTACGAGTACGAATACAGGTGCATACGAGTAGAATTGTTGATGAAACTGAACAAGGATGTAATTGTAAGCATTTTTGTTAAGTAGAAGTATTTTGATAAGTGTCTTGAAGTCTTTCAAAAGTGTATGAATACATATTAAAACACTACATGTATATACATTTTAACTGAGTCGTTAAGTCATCGTTAGTCGTTACATGTAAATGTTGTTTTGAAACCTTTAGGTTAACGATCTTGTTGAATGTTGTTAACCCATTGTTTATTATAACAAATGAGATGTTAAATTTTTATATTATCATGATATTATGATATATAATATATCTTAGTATGATATATATATACAGTTAAATGTCGTTACAACGATAATCGTTACATATATGTCTCGTTTCGAAATTATTAAGTTAGTAGTCTTATTTTTACATATGTATTTCATTGTTAATACACTTAATAATATATTTACTTATCATTTAACATAATTAACCAAGTGTATCAATATCTTAATATGATTCATATGTACCTAGTAAGACGTTGTTATAACGATAATCGTTATATATATATCGTTTTCGATTTTCTTAAATTAATAGTCTCATTTTTATGTATATAACTCATTGTTAAAATACCTAATGAGATACATACTTATAATAAAATCATGTTAACTATATATATAACCATATATATGTCATCGTATAGTTTTTACAAGTTTTAACGTTCGTGAATCACCGGTCAACTTGGGTGGTCAATTGTCTATATGAAACCTATTTCAATTAATCAAGTCTTAACAAGTTTAATTGCTTAACATGTTGGAAACACTTAATCATGTAAATAACAATTTCATTTAATATATATATAAACATGGAAAAGTTCGGGTCACTACAGTACCTACCCGTTAAATAAATTTCGTCCCGAAATTTTAAGCAGTTGGAGGTGTTGACGTATCTTCTGGAAATAAATGCGGGTATTTCTTCTTCATTTAAGCAGTTGCTCCTAGGTGATCTCGAGTCCTCTACGAGCATTCCATCGAACCTTAACAATCGGTATCTTGTATTGTTTAAGTCTCTTAACCTCACGATCCATTATTTCGACGGGTTCTTCAATGAATTGAAGTTTTTCATTGATTTGGATTTCATCCAACGGAATAGTGAGATCTTCTTTAGCAAAACATTTCTTCAAATTTGAGACGTGGAAAGTGTTATGTACAGTCGCGATTTGTTGAGGTAGCTCCCGTTGGTAAGCTACTGGTCCGACACGATCTATAATCTTGAATGGTCCAATGTACCTTGGATTTAGTTTTCCCCGTTTACCAAATCGAACAACGCCTTTCCAAGGTGAAACCTTAAGCATGACCATTTCTCTAATTTCAAACTCTATATCTTTTCTTTTACTGTCCGCGTAGCTCTTTTGTCGACTCTGGGCGGTTTTCAACCGTTGTTGAATTTGGATGATCTTCTCGGTAGTTTCTTGTATTATCTCCAGACCCGTAATCTGTCTATCCCCCACTTCACTCCAATAAATCGGAGACCTGCACTTTCTACCATAAAGTGCTTCAAACGGCGCCATCTCAATGCTTGAATGGTAGCTGTTGTTGTAGGAAAATTCTGCTAACGGTAGATGTCGATCCCAACTGTTTCCGAAATCAATAACACATGCTCGTAGCATGTCTTCAAGTGTTTGTATTGTCCTTTCGCTCTGCCTATCAGTTTGTGGATGATAGGCAGTACTCATGTCTAGACGAGTTCCTAATGCTTACTGTAATGTCTGCCAGAATCTTGAAATAAATCTGCCATCCCTATCAGAGATAATAGAGATTGGTATTCCATGTCTGGAGACGACTTCCTTCAAATACAGTCGTGCTAACTTCTCCATCTTGTCATCTTCTCTTATTAGCAAGAAGTGTGCTGATTTGGTGAGACGATCAACTATTACCCAAATAGTATCAAAACCACTTGCAGTCCTTGGCAATTTAGTGATGAAATCCATGGTAATGTTTTCCCATTTCCATTCCAGGATTTCGGGTTGTTGAAGTAGACCTGATGGTTTCTGATGCTCAGCTTTGACCTTAGAACACGTCAAACATTCTCCTACGTATTTAGCAACATCGGCTTTCATACCCGGCCACCAAAAATGTTTCTTGAGATCCTTGTACATCTTCCCCGTTCCAGGATGTATTGAGTATCTGGTTTTATGAGCTTCTCTAAGTACCATTTCTCTCATATCTCCAAATTTTGGTACCCAAATCCTTTCAGCCCTATACCGGGTTCCGTCTTCCCGAATATTAAGTTGCTTCTCCGATCCTTTGGGTCTTCATCCTTTAAATTTCCCTCTTTTAAAACTCCTTGTTGCGCCTCTTTTATTTGAGTAGTAAGGTTATTGTGAATCATTATATTCATAGATTTTACTCGAATGGGTTCTCTGTCCTTCCTGCTCAAGGCGTCGGCTACCACATTTGCCTTCCCCGGGTGGTAACGAATCTCAAAGTCGTAATCATTCAATAATTCAATCCACCTACGCTGCCTCATATTCAGTTGTTTCTGATTAAATATGTGTTGAAGACTTTTGTGGTCGGTATATATAATACTTTTGACCCCATATAAGTAGTGCCTCCAAGTCTTTAATGCAAAAACAACCGCGCCTAATTCCAAATCATGCGTCGTATAATTTTGTTCGTGAATCTTCAATTGTCTAGACGCATAAGCAATCACCTTCGTTCGTTGCATTAATACACAACCGAGACCTTGCTTTGATGCATCACAATAAATCACAAAATTATCATTCCCTTCAGGCAATGACAATATAGGTGTCGTAGTTAGTT
Organism: Rutidosis leptorrhynchoides; assembly: GCF_046630445.1. NCBI lineage: Eukaryota > Viridiplantae > Streptophyta > Magnoliopsida > Asterales > Asteraceae > Rutidosis > Rutidosis leptorrhynchoides. Next base: position 341,908,449 of record NC_092338.1, on the reverse strand, counting down.
TTTTCTTCAATAACTGAAACGCTTTCTCTTGTTCATCCTTCCGTTCAAATTTATTCCCTTTATGCGTTAACGCAGTCAAGGGTTTTGCTATTCTGGAAAAGTCTTGGATGAACCTTCTATAGTAACCAGCTAGTCCTAAAAACTGGCGTATGTGTTTTGGAGTTTTCGGGGTTTCCCACTTTTCAACAGTTTCTATCTTTGAAGGATCCACCTTAATACCTTCTTTGTTCACTATGTGACCGAGAAATTGAACTTCTTCCAACCAAAATGCACACTTTGAAAACTTAGCGTACAATTCTTCCTTCCTCAATACTTCTAACACCTTTCTCAAATGTCCACCGTGTTCTTGGTCATTCTTTGAGTAAATAAGTATGTCATCAATGAAAACAATGACAAACTTGTCAAGGTATGGTTCACACACTCGGTTCATAAGGTCCATGAACACAGCTGGTGCATTAGTTAAACCAAACGGCATGACCATAAACTCGTAATGACCGTAACATGTTCTGAAAGCAGTCTTTGGAATATCATCTTCTTTCACCCGCATTTGATGATACCCAGAACGTAAGTCAATCTTTGAATAAACAGACGAGCCTTGTAGTTGATCAAATAAGTCGTCGATTCTCGGTAGTGGGTAGCGGTTCTCGATGGTAAGTTTGTTCAACTCTCGGTAGTCGATACACAACCTGAATGTACCATCTTTCTTCTTGAAAAACAAAATAGGAGCTCCCCACGGTGATGTGCTTGGTCGAATGAAACCACGCTCTAAAAGTTCTTGTAATTGGCTCTGAAGTTCCTTCATTTCACTAGGTGCGAGTCTGTATGGAACACGAGCTATTGGTGCAGCTCCCGGTACAAGGTCTATTTGAAATTCAATGGATCGGTGTGGAGGTAGTCCCGGTAATTCTTTCGAAAATACATCGGGAAATTCTTTTGCGACAGAAATATCATTGATGTTCTTTTCTTCGGAATTGACTTTCTCGACGTGTGCTAGCACAGCATAGCAACCTTTTCTTATTAGTTTTTGTGCCTTCAGGTTACTAATAAGATTTAACTTTGCGTTGCTCTTTTCTCCGTACACCATTAAGGGTTTTCCTTTTTCTCGTATAATGCGAATTGCATTTTTGTAACAAACGATCTCTGCTTTCACTTCTTTCAACCAGTCCATACCGATTATCACATCAAAACTCCCTAACTCTACTGGTATCAAGTCAATCTTAAATGTTTCGCTAACCAGTTTAATTTCTCGATTCCGACATATATTATTTGCTGAAATTAATTTACCATTTGCTAATTTGAGTAAAAATTTACTATCCAAAGGCGCCAATGGGCAACTTAATTTAGCACAAAATTCTCTACTCATATAGCTTCTATCCGCACCCGAATCAAATAAGACATAAGCAGATTTATCGTCAATAAGAAACGTACCCGTAACAAGCTCCGGGTCTTCCTATGCCTCTGCCGCATTAATATTGAAAACTCTTCCGCGGCCTTGTCCATTCGTGTTCTCCTGGTTCGGGAAATTTCTAATAATGTGGCCCGGTTTTCCACATTTATAACAAACTACATTGGCATAACTTGCTCCGACACTACTTGCTCCGCCATTACTCGTTTCGACACCATTTGTTCCTTTCGTTCTGTTAACCCCTGGTCCGTAGACCTCACACTTCGCTGCGCTATGACCATTTCTTTTACACTTGTTACAAAATTTGGTGCACAACCCCGAGTGATACTTTTCACACCTTTGGCATAGCTGCTTCTGATTGTTGTTGTTGTTGTTGCGGTTATTATTGTTGTTAAGATGATTGTTGTAGTTGCTGTTGTTGTTGTTGTTGTTGTTGGGCCGTTTGTTGTAGTTGCGATTGATGTTGCGATTGTTAGGATAGTTGTTGCGATTATTGTTGTAATTGCTGTTGTTGTTGTATTGGTGATTCTTATCACCGTTTTCATCCCACTTTCTTTTGACTTGCTTCACATTGGCCTCTTCAGCAGTCTGTTCTTTAATTCTTTCTCAATCTGGTTCACTAGTTTGTGAGCCATTCTACATGCCTGTTATATGGAGGCGGGCTCGTGTGAACTTATATCTTCTTGGATTCTTTCCGGTAATCCTTTCACAAACGCGTCGATCTTCTCTTCCTCATCTTCGAACACTCCCGGACACAATAGGCACAATTCTGTGAAGCGTCTTTCGTACGTGGTAATATCAAATCCTTGAGTTCGTAACCCTCTAAGTTCTGTCTTGAGCTTATTGACCTCGGTTCTGGGACGGTACTTCTCGTTCATCAAGTGCTTGAATGCTGACCACAGTAGTGCGTACGCATCATCTTGTCCCACTTGCTCTAGATAGGTATTCCACCATGTTAACGCAGAACCTGTGAAGGTATGCGTAGCGTACTTCACTTTGTCCTCTTCAGTACACTTACTTATGGCAAACACCGATTCGACCTTCTCGGTCCATCGTTTCAATCCGATCGGTCCTTCGGTTCCATCAAATTCCAAAGGTTTGCAGGCAGTGAATTCTTTGTAGGTGCATCCTACACGATTTCCTGTACTGCTAGATCCAAGGTTATTGTTGGTATGTAGCGCAGCCTGTACTGCGGCTATGATTGAAGCTAGAAAAGTACAGAATTCCTCTTCATTCATATTCACGGTGTGTCGAGTAGTCGGTGCCATTTCCTTCAAAATAGTCAAATGGAACGAGTTAATCATATAGAATATCAAGAGTAGTCAATAGTATTTCGTAGCGTAATATGAACTTATTTATAAAAGCTCTTTCTTCATATTAGCGTTTTATACTCTTTAATTCGGGTAGTACCTACCCGTTAAGTTCATACTTAGTAGCTAACATACCATTTCAACTACTACAATTCTATATGAAAAACTAATCACAACAAAAAATATATATATATCATATTCAAACCTTTATACAATAACTTGCAAACTTACAATACCGCTATTTTACATATAGCATGAAATATAGCACATAAAACTTTGATACAAAGTAGTTGCGAAGATAATTCTAGTTAATAAATAAGGCGTTCAGCAAAGGCAATAAAGACACGTAATTCATACGTCCAGAAACAAGTCATGCATTCTGGTTTTACTAATACCACTTCCCATCCTTGGTTTTGTGGAACATAACCGTTGTGACCGATAGTAAGAAAATGTGTTGTAACGTCGTCAAAAGGATGAAGGTTACGTAATGACCAACAGTCTCGTAATAACCTAAAAACCTCATTTCTTTCCCCAATTACCGACTCCGTCACTTGTGGGAACGTTTTGTTTAATAGTTGTAGCCCGATGTTCTTGTTCTCACTTTGGTGAAAAGCGAACATTACTAACCCGTAAGCATAACATGCTTCTTTATGTTGCATGTTAGCCGCTTTTTTTAAATCACGAAGTCCTATATTCGGATATATTGAGTCAAAATAATTTCTTAACCCGTTGCGTAAAATAGCATTTGGGTTCTTCGCAATATATGCATCAAAGTAAACACATCGTAACTTATGGATTTCCCAATGTGATATCCCCCATCTTTCGAACGAAAGCCTTTTATAAACCAAGGCATTCTTGGAACGTTCTTCGAATGTCTTACAAACTGATCTCGCCTTAAATAGTTGTGCCGAGGAATTTTGACCGACTCTAGATAAGATTTCATCAATCATGTCTCCGGGTAGGTCTCTTAAAATATTGGGTTGTCTATCCATTTTGTGTTTTTATACTGTAAAATAGACAAGAGTTAGATTCATAAAAAAAAATACTTATTAATACAAGCAATTTTTACATATATCATAAAGCATAAGCACACTATATTACATATATTACACCACACTAATACAACTATCTTATTCTGACTCACTCATTTCTTCTTCTTCGGTTTTGGTTCGTTTTGCCAAGTTTCTAGGGATATATGATGTTCCCCTAATACGAGCTGTCGTTTTCCACAACGGTTTAGAAAAACCTGGTGGTTTAGAGGTTCCCGGGTCATTGTTACAACTTAAGGGCTTCGGGGGTTGACGATACATATAAAGTTCATCGGGGTTTGAATTAGATTTCTCTATTTTTATGCCCTTTCCCTTATTATTTTCTTTTGCCTTTTTAAATTCAGTTGGGGTAATTTCTATAACATCATCGAAATTCTCGTCGGAATCCGATTCATCGGAGAATTGGTAATCCTCCCAATATTTTGCTTCCTTGGCGGAAACACCATTGACCATAATTAACCTTGGTCGGTTGGTTGAGGATTTTCTTTTACTTAACCGTTTTATTATTTCCCCCACCGGTTCTATTTCCTCCTCCGGTTCCTCCTCTTCCGGTTCTGATTCTTCTTCTGGTTCTGATTCTTCTTCCGGTTCTTCTTCGGGAACTTGTGAATCAGTCCAATATATATTCGACTCTTCGTTATTATTAGGTGAGTCAATGGGATTTGTGCTAGAGGTAGACATCTATCACACAATATCAAACATGTTAAGAGATTAATATATCACATAATATATACATGTTAATAATATATAATTTCCATCAAAAATGTTAAGCAATCATTTTTAAAAAAACACGGTCGAAGTCCAGACTCACTAATGCATCCTAACAAACTCGATAAGACACACTAATGCAAAATTCTGGTTCTCTAAGACCAACGCTCGGATACCAACTGAAATGTCCCGTTCTTATTGATTAAAAACGTTCCATATTAATTGATTTCATTGCGAGGTTTTGACCTCTATATGAGATGTTTTTCAAAGACTGCATTCATTTTTAAAACAAACCATAACCTTTATTTCATAAAAAAAAGGTTTAAAAAGCTTTACGTAGATTATCAAATAATGATAATCTAAAATATCCTGTTTACACACGACCATTACATAATGGTTTACAATACAAATATGTTACATAGAAATCAGTTTCTTGAATGCAGTTTTTACACAATATCATACAAACATGGACTCCAAATCTTGTCCTTATTTTAGTATGCAACAGCGGAAGCTCTTAGTATTCACCTGAGAATAAACATGCTTTAAACGTCAACAAAAACGTTGGTGAGTTATAGATTTAACCTATATATATCAAATTGTAACAATAGACCACAAGATTTCATATTTCAATACACATCCCATACATAGAGATAAAAATCATTCATATGGTGAACACCTGGTAACCGACATTAACAAGATGCATATATAAAAATATCCCCATCATTCCGGGACACCCTTCGGATGTGATATAAATTTCGAAGTACTAAAGCATCCGGTACTTTGGATGGGGTTTGTTAGGCCCAATAGATCTATCTTTAGGATTCGCGTCAATTAGGGTGTCTGTTCCCTAATTCTTAGATTACCAGACTTAATAAAAAGGGGCATATTCGATTTCGATAATTCAACCATAGAATGTAGTTTCACGTACTTGTGTCTATTTTGTAAATCATTTATAAAACCTGCATGTATTCTCATCCCAAAAATATTAGATTTTAAAAGTGGGACTATAACTCACTTTCACAGATTTTTACTTCGTTGGGAAGTAAGACTTGGGCACTAGTTAATTCATGAACCTATAACAATATATACATATATATCAAAGTATGTTCAAAATATATTTACAACACTTTTAATATATTTTGATGTTTTAAGTTTATTAAGTCAGCTGTCCTCGTTAGTAACCTACAACTAGTTGTCCACAGTTAGATGTACAGAAATAAATCGATAAATATTATCTTGAATCAATCCACGACCCAGTGTATACGTATCTCAGTATTGATCACAACTCAAACTATATATATTTTGGAATCAACCTCAACCCTGTATAGCTAACTCCAACATTCACATATAGAGTGTCTATGGTTGTTCCGAAATATATATAGATGTGTCGACATGATAGGTTGAAACATTGTATACGTGTCTATGGTATCTCAAGATTACATAATATACAATACAAGTTGATTAAGTTATGGTTGGAATAGATTTGTTACTAATTTTCACGTAGCTAAAAAGCGAAAAATTATCCAATCTTGTTTTACCCATAACTTCTTCATTTTAAATCCGTTTTGAGTGAATCAAATAGCTATGGTTTCATATTGAACTCTATTTTATGAATCTAAACAGAAAAAGTATAGGTTTATAGTCAGAAAAATAAGTTACAAGTCGTTTTTGTAAAGGTAGTCATTTCAGTCGAAAGAACGACGTCTAGATGACCATTTTAGAAAACATACTTCCACTTTGAGTTTAACCATAATTTTCGGATATAGTTTCATGTTCATAATAAAAATCATTTTCCCATAATAACAACTTTTAAATCAAAGTTTATCATAGTTTTTAATTAACTAACCCAAAACAGCCCGCGGTGTTACTACGACGGCGTAAATCCGATTTTACGGTGGTTTTCGTGTTTCCAGGTTTTAAATCATTAAGTTAGCATATCATATAGATATAGAACATGTGTTTAGTTGATTTTAAAAGTCTAGTTAGAAGGATTAACTTTATTTGCGAACAAGTTTAGAATTGACTAAACTATGTTCTAGTGATTACAAGTTTATAACGTTGAATAAGACAGCTTTTTATGTATGAATCGAATGATGTTATGAACATCATTACTACCTCAAGTTCCTTGGATAAACCTACTGGAAATGAAAAAAATGGATCTAGCTTCAAAGGATCCTTGGATGTCTTGAAAGTTCTTGAAGCAGAATCATGATACGAAAACAATTTCAAGTAAGATTTCCACTCGAAATAAGATTGTTATAGTTATAGAAATTGAATTAAAGTTTGAATATGATTATTACCTTGTATTAGAAAGATAACCTACTGTAAGTAACAAAGGTTTCTTGATCTTGGATGATTACTTGGAATGGATTTAGAAAACTTAGAAGTAAACTTGCAATCTTGGAAGTATTCTTGATTTTATGAAACTAGAACTTTTGGAATTTATGAAGAACACTTAGAACTTGAAGATAGAACTTGAGAGAGATTAATTAGATGAAGAAAATTGAAGAATGAAAGTGTTTGTAGGTGTTTTTGGTCATTGGTGTATGGATTAGATATAAAGGATATGTAATTTTGTTTTCATGTAAATAAGTCATGAATGATTACTCATATTTTTGTAATTTTATGAGATATTTCATGCTAGTTGCCAAATTATGGTTACCACATGTGTTAGGTGACTCACATGGGCTGCTAAGAGCTGATCATTGGAGTGTATATACCAATAGTACATACATCTAAAAGCTGTGTATTGTACGAGTACGAATACGGGTGCATACGAGTAGAATTGTTGATGAAACTGAACGATGATGTAATTATAAGCATTTTTGTTAAGTAGAAGTATTTTGATAAGTGTCTTGATGTCTTTCAAAAGTGTATGAATACATATTAAAACACTACATGTATATACATTTTAACTGAGTCGTTAAGTCATCGTTAGTCGTTACATGTAAATGTTGTTTTGAAACCTTTAGGTTAACGATCTTGTTGAATGTTGTTAACCCATTGTTTATTATAACAAATGAGATGTTAAATTGTTATATTATCATGATATTATGATATATAATATATCTTAGTATGATATATATACAGTTAAATGTCGTTACAACGATAATCGTTACATATATGTCTCATTTCGAAATCATTAAGTTAGTAGTCTTATTTTTACATATGTATTTCATTGTTAATACACTTAATAATATATTTACTTATCATTTAACATAATTAACCAAGTGTATCAATATCTTAATATGATTCATATGTACCTAGTATGACGTTGTTATAACGATAATCGTTATATATCGTTTTCGAGTTTCTTAAATTAATAGTCTCATTTTTATGTATATAACTCATTGTTAAAATACCTAATGAGATACATACTTATAATAAAATCATGTTAACTATATATATAACCATATATATGTCATCGTATAGTTTTTACAAGTTTTAACGTTCGTGAATCACCGGTCAACTTGGGTGGTCAATTGTCTATATGAAACCTATTTCAATTAATCAAGTCTTAACAAGTTTGATTTCTTAACATGTTGGAAACACTTAATCATGTAAATAACAATTTCATTTAATATATATATAAACATGGAAAAGTTCGGGTCACTACATTGTTGCATGACTCTATCAACTGAAAAGGTAACACTCTCGTCCTCTATACTTAGGGTCAGTTTCTTACCAAAAACATCTATTATTGCTTTAGCTGTGTTTAAGAATGGTCTTCCTAATACGAGAGGAACTCGAGAATCTTCTTCCATGTCCAGAATAACAAAGTCTACTGGAAATACTAAAGTACCAACTTTAACTAGCATGTTCTCCATTATCCCTCTAGGATATTTTACTGATCGATCTGCTAGTTGTATGCTTATTTGTGTTGGTTTCAATTCTCCGAGGTCTAGTTTAGCGTATAATGAATATGGCATTAAATTTATACTAGCACCTAAATCTGCCAATGCTTCTATTGAACTAAGACTACCCAGAAAACATGAAATTGCGAAACTTCCAGGATCTGATAATTTTTCTAGTAGTTTATTCAACAACACTGCAGAACAATTAGCATTCATTGTAACAGCTGAGAGTTCTTCCATTTTTCTTCTATTTGTGATTAGATCTTTCAGGAATTTTGCATATCTTGGCATTCCTGAGATTACGTCAATGAAAGGAAGATTGACATTTATTTGTTTAAACATATCCAAGAATTTGGATTGCTCGGCTTCAAGTCTTTCTTTTCTCATTTTACTCGGGTAAGGAAGCAGTGGTTGGTATGGTTTAACATAAGGCTTTGCCTTAACTGTGTTATCTTCATTAACCTTTTCAACTATCGGTTCTGTTTCCTTCTCTTGCTCAGGCTGTGGTGCTTGTGGAGTAGGAATAGAGTCATCAGAAATTACAGATATTTCAGGTGGTTTAAGTGTAATACCACTTCTTGTGGTAATGGCTTTAGCTGTTTCATTCCGGGGGTTAGCATTTGTATCGCTAGGTAGACTCCCTGGTTTTCTTTCTCTAATTAACCTGGCTAGGTTACTTACTTCTTGTTTCAGATTTTGGATTGAAGCTTGTTGATTTCTAAATGCTTCAGCATTTTGTTCATTAGTTTGTTTCTGAGATGTGAAAAACTGTGTTTGAGATTCAACTAGCTTCGACATCATATCTTCTAAATTTGGCTTTTTATCATCGGTTTGTGGTGGTTTATTTGGAAAAATAGGTCTTTGCTGTTTGTAAGTATTATTGGATACTTGTTGATTGCTAGGACCTTGTTGGTTGTTGTATGGAACATTTCGGTTATAATTATGATTTTGATTGTAGTTTGGTCTTGACGGTTGATAATTATTTTGATAATTATTTCCAGGCCTTTGGTTCATGTATGAAACATTCTCTCTTTGTTCCATTGTTTGTTCAATACCGAGACAATCTTTTGTCAAATTTGGTCCTCCACACTGCTCACGACTAATTTGTATTGCGTGAATATCTTTAGTCATATTTTCCATTCTTCTCTCGAAAGCATCTATCTTTGCGAAAATGGAATCAAAGTCATGGCTAGAATTGACTCTAGCTGCTTTACATGATCTAACGATGTCTTTTTCTTGATGCCACTCATGTGAGTGGGAGGCTGTGTTATCAATAATTTTCTAAGCTTCAGTTTCAGTTTTCTTCATAATGGAACCACCAGCTGCTATGTCGATGTCTTTTCGTGTAGTAATGTCGCATCCTTAGTAGAATATTTGTACTATTTGATAAGTGTCTAAACCATGTTGAGGACATCCTCTCAATAACTTTCCAAATCTTGTCCACGCCTCATATAGAGTTTCATTTGGCTTTTGTGTGAACGTAACAATTTCTCCTTGAAGTCTCACGACTTTAGATGTCGGAAAGTGTTAGTCCCTAGAGAAGCCTAGATTGACGGTTTGTGAGTAGATTAGTGGGTTAGAAGTATTAGTTATCAAGAACACATGAGAGAAAGGATAATAAGACTTAGTGTAAAATGGATAACTAGTTCAATTAGGAGTGAGGAGGTTGTTTATATATGACAACCTCCTAAGTTACAAAACATACAAAGTTACCATGGTAAAAACAGTAAATACATTACATGATAAGAATAAAACCGCGCGCCACTAATCTATTACATAAACATATGTCAACAATCTCCCCCTTGGCGTGCGGTTTTCAAAAAAGTATCATCACCTAATCATCAGCTTTGGTTGGCACTTTCCGAGGCCTTTTTCTTTGCTTCTTCCTCAGCTTTCATCGCCTTAATCACGTCACTTCCTGGAGTGTAATTCCTTTCATAGTGTTTGGGAATGATGAACTGTTTGAGGCTGGTGATTTTGTATTCGAACCTTTGAACATATTGTGAGCCCGTGAAGTAGTTTTTCTTTCTGTTGATTCCCAGTGAAGTGTCAAACTGCCTCATGTACAACTTGAATTCAAGAAGTTCATTGATGTGATTTGCCATCTCATTTGTCATCACCTTTTGGTAGTTCCCAATGTTTTCTGTTCGCTTGCATATGTCGAAAAACTTTAGTGCACGCTTGAGTGTCCCGTCAGAGTATTTTGGTAGCTCAAATTTGCGGATGAAAATTGGCTTTTTAATCTTGTTGCGAAATATGAAACCTTCTTCAGGGGCGTCTAAGCAATAGCAAATCCTAAAAGAAGACAAATCCAGATCGCCGATGGTTTGATTTGGTGCGGAGAGCAGAATCTTCTTATGAATAGATTCGACACCTAGCTGCAGATCATATTGAGAAGCCAGTTTAATTCTGTATTTCATGAACCTTCTCACCCTTTCGATTGCCGTTTCGATAACCCAAGTATTTCTTATTTTATTTCTCAACCAATTGTACAGAAACAATACATCAACCGGATTGAGTTCAATCAGATCATACTCCGAGAACGTGTATTCATGGTCGTTTGAATGAATTACTCTGAAAAATGGAGTATACACTCTTTTAGATAATGATCTGCAGAACACACTGTTTATGACGATGATCGGATTCTCTTTCTGGTCTTCCATTTCAAACTCATCCTAGTTCTTATAAACCCTCCTTTGGTAACGGTACACTATCAACTTTTCTTTGTCATTGAGAAAATCATAACACCCGATTGGTTTGAACCATTCAGTTACTAGCACGTTTTTGAGTTTATCTTCACTTACGAAGATCCTATAAGCTTGTTCCTCTAGCCAATAGCCCTGTAATACTTCTTCAGATTGAGGTTCACCAAGTTTGATCGGAAGTGATATGTGTTTGTTGAATTCTCCATGTTAAGGATCGGATGACGTGGATTGATCAGGAGGTGGTGGAGCGGTTGGTTTGGGAAACCTTGTGTGACGACCCGGAAATTTTCGATCAAATTTAAACTTAATTTTAATACGAATTCGACACGATAAGCAAAGTCTTTGATGTTTAGTCTAAAAACTTTAAACTGATTTTATTTATGCAATTACGCTTTAACCAATTTCGACGATTCACGAACGATTGTTGAAAATAAAAATAGGCATATGTATAAAAATAAATGTAAATATATAAATAATAATGGAAAGTAATGTAATATAATAAGATCAAATATGTAAATAAGATATAAAATAATTGTGTTGTACTAAAAAAGGATTTATACATAAATATATGATCTCTATAGATAATTATTATAATATGTATATTGTAATATATATAAGAATTTAATACTCAGTATAGGTTACTATATATATATTTATATTTATTAGATATTACATAATTAATAATTTGCATATAATAAATGTAAAGACAAGTTAAGAATATAGTTGTCATAATAACCTTATTATTACTTTCATTATTAATATTAATATCAATATCAAAATTAGTTTTATGAATATATTATAATTTTAATTTAATTATTACCAGGTGATATTATTATTTACCATCTATTATTACTAATTCCTTTGTTAAACATATTATTGTTATTAGTAATATTATTATTAGTATTATTAATAGTCTTAAAATAATTGTACTAGTTAATTTCTAAACTTTGCGAAGTAGATACAGATATATATATATATATATATATATATATATATATATATATATATTAGGTAATTTGTATTATTTTTATTTAAGATTATTATTATTAATATAATTATAATTATTAATTATTAATTATTAATTATTAATTAATAGTATTCATAAAAATAAATTGTATAGCTTGACTTAAGATCAGAAACCAGTTACAATCGTTATCTAACTATAGATAATTGATTCTTCGTACAAATCAGTGTATTAGACACTAATATGAATCCAAAAATCTGTAAACTGTCTAGATCAATTGTTTTCTTTTTCCTCTGCATACTATTCGTCTGTGATATTGAGTCACATTACGTCTTCATCATATATCAATACATTGCTTAATTAGTGAAAACAATCACCCATCATAAGTCCAACCTCACACCATCAATCTATCACCTTCGGGTTATAAAACATTAAACCCGCCACACTTATCAACCCTATTATTCGATCACCACTTACAAACCCATGAGACAACCATCACAAATCACCTTGTATGATGTACTGTGCTGCACTATGTCTTTTTGTTTCCTTTCGAACACCCTTAAATTCTTCTACATCTATATATCATAAGTACACATATATTTAATCAAGATATATATATATATATATATATATATATATATATATATATATATATATATATATATATATATATATATACATACCATGTTTTAACCAAGCATCCCTTCAACCTTTTCAACACCATCGACCTCCATCATCACTCTAAGAAAAACGCCACCGTATTCTTCTACTGTTTCAGCAACCCATTGCCACCACTCAACGACTTCTGCTCGTCAAACTATTCTGCCTTTTGTTTTCGTTATAGCTCATAATCGCAGCTATATGGGTTCTTGTTTTTGTAATGATACAAGCGTATAATAATAAGCAAATAATGATGATAATGAATTGATAAATAATGATGATGATGGCACTTCTTCTTTTCTATTCCTTTTGTGGCCGACACTCAAAAGGTGCTTATTTAATTTTTTCAAAATGGGAACAAGCGATTATGTGGACCATCGAGTTCACTTACATGTGGGCTTTTCATTTTTTGGTTCTGAGTTAAAAACAAACATCACGTGTCATTCTTCTTTTTATTTCTCATTTTGGTTTGAATCATACAAGGGAGATAAGATGGTATTTTAATACATGGGTTATTCAACCTTTTAGAAAATTATGCAAGTAGATCAAGTGGAGTGGATGGCCGATTACATTGTATCAATTAAAATGGACGTGCAAAGTTTTTTTTTTTTTATTTGATTAGATAAATTCTTGAAACCCCACTTCCAAATCACTACTATGTGTCGTTCAATTGATAAGGGAATCCAAGAAAATGAATTTTGGTTTGGTGTAGCAACTTGGGCCGTATGTTATTTAATCATATAGTGGGTCGATGACATCAACACACCATTTGATGATGTAAGGAAGGACTTTTATTCGATCAAAGTGTCACAATTGTTTTCTGTTTCCCTTCATGTTCGTGGACCCAGCAAAAGGAAAATCGATACCCTTTATGCTTGTAGAGTTGAATAAAATTTTGTGGCCAACAATATGTAGGGTAAAGGTGCTTTGGTTAATTTTTTTTTAAAGATAATGATGAATGGCGTAGGCTCCTTGCTGGTTTCGAAATTAATACAGCGAATTGTGCTACTAATTGAGATGGGACGGATAAATGGATTAAGGATCACTAAGGGGCCACGTTGAGTTTTAATGCATTGCAAGCCGATATTTTTTTTTTTTAATAATACGGGCCAAGGTTATAGTTCTTCTTTTATGGATCATTTTATTATTGGGGTGTTCGGGTTGCGAGAGGTCATGGGTTCGAGTCCCTGATGGGCTGTATATTTTTTTTTTTTGGGTCGAATTTCATTGAAGGTTGTCACTTAATCATCATTATTATTATTATTATTATTATTATTATTATTATTATTATTATTATTATTATTATTATTATTATTATTATTATTATTATTATTATTATTATTATTATTATTATTATCATTATTATTATTAATATTATTATTATTATTAATTAATATTGTTATTATTATTATTATTAATTAGTGTTGTTATTATGTTAAAGTAATATGATAATCAATATTATTATCATTTTTGTTGTTACTAAGTAAAATCACTAAGTATTAACAGTAAGTAATATTAGTATTATTATCACTATCGTAATGCAAATTATAATTATCATTAATATTAATATTTTTATCATATTTATATTTATTATTACAAAATATTAAGCACTAGATATTATTAAGTCAGAAATTAGAATCAAAACTAATAATTTCATTGTAAAAATAATACAACTTTCATATTAGAATCACTAGTATGATTCTTAAAATATTTATTAAAACTATCATATAATTTATTTATTTAAATTATTATCCTTATTAAAAACTTTCATTTCTATTTACATTACTATTATTACTATCATTATTATTATTATTATCCTTAAACTGGTATTATTATAATCATAAATTTCGCAAACGAAAGATAACTATATGAAAAATATATTTAAAACAAAACCTAACTATAATAATATTGTTATTAATACAAAAATTATATCACTAATAATAATATATAAATTTGTTCAAATACGATTATGTGCATTAATAAATATACAAATTATATAGGTTCGTGAATCCGAGGCCAACCTTGCACTTGTTCAATGACGTTATATGTATTTTTACTACGAAATACAGTATGGTGAGTTTCATTTGCCTTTTTACCCTTCATATTTTTGGGATGAGAATACATGCGCAATTTTTATAAATGTTTTACGAAATAGACACAAGTAATCGAAACTACATTATATGGTTGAATGATCGAAGCCGAATATGCCCCTTTTGCTTGGTAACCTAAGAATTAGTAAACCGATCTACAAATTGACGCGAATCCTAAAGATAGATCTATTGGACCTAACGAACCCCATCCAAAGTACCGGATTCTTTAGTACTTCGATGTGGTTTTATCATGTCCGAAGGATTTCCCGGAATGATAGGGGATATTCTTATATACATCTTGTTAATGTCGGTTACCAGGTGTTCACAATATGAATGATATTTTTGTCTCTATGCATGGGACATATATTTATGAGAACTGGAAATGAAATTCTTGTGGTCTATTAAAATGATGGAAATGAATGTTTACGATAAACTAATGAACTCACCAACCTTTTTGGTTGACACTTTAAAGCATGTTTATTCTCAGGTGATAAAGAAATCTTCCGCTGTGTATTTGCTCATTTTAAAGATATTACTTGGAGTCATTCATGGCATATTTCAAAAGACGTTGCATTCAAGTCATTGAGGTCAATAGAGATTATTATTAAGTAAATGATAGATTAGGTCATTTATAGTTGGATATTATGAAATGGTATGCATGCCTGTCAATTTTCGATGTAAAGAGAGTTTAACTTTTAAAAACGAATGCAATATCTGAAAAATGTATCATATAGAGGTCAAATACCTCACGATGTAATCAACTATTGAGAATCGTTTATAATGTATATGAACGGGTCCTTTCAGTTGGTATCAGAGCGGTGGTCTTAGCGAACCAGGTCTGCATTAGTGTGTCTAACTGATAAGTCGTTAGGATGCATTAGTGAGTCTGGACTTCGACCGTGTCTGCATGTCAAAAGTTTTGCTTATCATTTCTAGTCAGAAATCATCTGCTTATCATCCTTAGGAAATTACCTGCTTATCATTATTAGTCTAGACACATCTTGCTACATTAATTGCATGAGTAGTGTATCGACAAAATTCATATCTTAGTGTATCTGCTAAATCATATCTTATCGTATCTGTTACTTTAAACTTTGCCTGACATATCCCGCAAATTCCTCCGTAATCTACGAAATCTTTTGTTCTATATCTATGGATATTCTATGTAATTAGAATACCATCCGAAAATCATTTCATATAAAAAAAATCCTTATTCAATCGTACAAAATGGAATTCATCATTAATTCAAATTCCTCAGATTCCGAAAGGGAATCCCACTCCAGCTCCGAAAGCTGTGTGACTGGAATTGATCAACCAATTAGCCATCATCTATTCTGGATGAATTGGGGATGGGTTCGTAGCCTCCTTAATCATTGGAGACAAGAAGAAGGTGATCCCTTCCATCCACCACATTTCCCTCTTGGCGAAGAACCTGAAGCACTTACCGGCGAACCTGTTCGAGACACCATTTTCTCTCTCATTTCCAGAGTATCTTGTCACGATTACATACTACATCAAATTTTAGATTTTATTTATCCGCTCGTCCAAACCAACAATCACCCCGGTGTAATAGAAGAAGTCAACGAGCTTCGCGCTCGGGTAGTGGTTTTGGAGAATATGGTGCAAAGGTTACAAACACCAGCAACAGCACCAGCAACATAACCAGTACTGTAGTGACCCAAACTTTTTCATGTTTATATATATATTAAATGAAATTGTTATTTACATAATTAAGTGTTTCCAACATGTTAAGCAATCAAACTTGTTAAGACTTGATTAATTGAAATAGGTTTCATATAGACAATTGACCACCCAAGTTGACCGGTGATTCACGAACGTTAAAACTTGTAAAAACTATACGATGACATATATATGGTTATATATATAGTTAAAATGATTTTATTATAAGTATTTATCTCATTAGGTATTTTAACAATGAGTTATATACATAAAAATGAGACTATTAATTTAAGAAACTCGAAAACGATATATATAACGATTATCGTTATAACAACGTCTTACTAGGTACATATGAATCATATTAAGATATTGATACACTTGATTAATTATGTTAAATGATAAGTAAATATATTATTAATTGTATTAACAATGAAATACATATGTAAAAATAAGACTACTAACTTAATGATTTCGAAACGAGACATATATGTAACGATTATCGTTGTAACGACATTTAACTGTATATATATCATACTAAGATATATTATATATCATAATATCATGATAATATAATAATTTAGCATCTCATTTGTTATAATAAACAATGGGTTAACAACATTCAACAAGATCGTTAACCTAAAGGTTTCAAAACAACATTCACATGTAACGACTAACGATGACTTAACGACTCAGTTAAAATGTATATACATGTAGTGTTTTAATATGTATTCATACACTTTTGAAAGACTTCAAGACATTTATCATAATACTTCTACTTAACAAAAATGCTTACAATTACATCCTCGTTCAGTTTCATCAACAATTCTACTCGTATGCACCCGTATTCGTACTCGTACAATACACAACTTTTAGATGTATATACTATTGGTATATACACTCCAATGATCAGCTCTTAGCATCCCATGTGAGTCACCTAACACATGTGGGAACCATCATTTGGCAACTAGCATGAAATATCTCATAAAATTACAAAAATATGAGTAATCATTCATGACTTATTTACATGAAAACAAAATTACATATCCTTTATATCTAATCCATACACCAATGACCAAAAACACCTACAAACACTTTTATTCTTCAATTTTCTTCATCTAATTGATCTCTCTCAAGTTCTATCTTCAAGTTCTAAGTGTTCTTCATAAATTCCAAAAGTTCTAGTTTCATAAAATCAAGAATACTTCCAAGATTGCAAGTTTACTTCCAAGTTTTCTAAATCCATTCCAAGTAATCATCCAAGATCAAGAAACCTTTGTTACTTACAGTAGGTTATCTTTCTAATACAAGGTAATAATCATATTCAAACTTTAATTCAATTTCTATAAATATAACAATCTTATTTCGAGTGGAAATCTTACTTGAAATTGTTTTCGTGTCATGATTCTGCTTCAAGAACTTTCAAGCCATTCAAGGATCCTTTGAAGCTAGATCTATTTTTCTCATTTCCAGTAGGTTTATCCAAGGAACTTGAGGTAGTAATGATGTTCATAACATCATTCGATTCATACATATAAAGCTATCTTATTCGAAGGTATAAACTTGTAATCACTAGAACATAGTTTAGTTAATTCTAAACTTGTTCGCAAATAAAAGTTAATCCTTCTAACTTGACTTTTAAAATCAACTAAACACATGTTCTATATCTATATGATATGCTAACTTAATGATTTAAAACCTGGAAACACGAAAAACACCGTAAAACCGGATTTACGCCGTCATAGTAACACCGCGGGCTGTTTTGGGATAGTTAATTAAAAACTATGATAAACTTTGATTTAAAAGTTGTTATTCTGTGAAAATGATTTTTATTATGAACATGAAACTATATCCAAAAATTATGGTTAAACTCAAAGTGGAAGTATGTTTTTTTAAAATGGTCATCTAGACGTCGTTCTTTCGATTGAAATGACTACCTTTACAAAAACAACTTGTAACTTATTTTTCCGACTATAAACCTATACTTTTTCTGTTTATATTCATAAAATAGAGTTCAATATGAAACCATAGCAATTTGATTCACTCAAAACGGATTTAAAATGAAGAAGTTATGGGTAAAACAAGATTGAATAATTTTTCTCTTTTTAGCTACGTGAAAATTGGTAACAAATCTATTCCAACCATAACTTAATCAACTTGTATTGTATATTATGTAATCTTGAGATACCATAGACACGTATACAATGTTTTGACCTATCATTTCGACACATCTATATATATTTCAGAACAACCATAGACACTCTATATGTGAATGTTGGAGTTAGCTATACAGGGTTGAGGTTGATTCCAAAATATATATAGTTTGAGTTCTGATCAATACTGAGATACGTATACACTGGGTCGTGGATTGATTCAAGATAATATTTATCGATTTATTTATGTACATCTAACTGTGGACAACTAGTTGTAGGTTGCTAACGAGGACAGCTGACTTAATAAACTTAAAACATCAAAATATATTAAAAGTGTTGTAAATATATTTTGAACATACTTTGATATATATGTATATATTGTTATAGGTTCGTGAATCAACCAGTGGCCAAGTCTTACTTCCCGACGAAGTAAAAATCTGTGAAAGTGAGTTATAGTCCCACTTTTAAAATCTAATATTTTTGGGATGAGAATACATGCAGGTTTTATAAATGATTAAAAAATAGACACAAGTACGTGAAACTACATTCTATGGTTGAATTATCGAAATCGAATATGCCCCTTTTTATTAAGTCTGGTAATCTAAGAATTAGGGAACAGACACCCTAATTGACGCGAAACCTAAAGATAGATCTATTGGGCCTAACAAACCCCATCCAAAGTACCGGATGCTTTAGTACTTCGAAATTTATATCATATCCGAAGGGTGTCCCGGAATGATGGGGATATTCTTATATATGCATCTTGTTAATGTCGGTTACCAGGTGTTCACCATATGAATGATTTTTATTTCTATGTATGGGATGTGTATTGAAATATGAAATCTTGTGGTCTATTGTTACGATTTGATATATATAGGTTAAACCTATAACTCACCAACATTTTTGTTGACGTTTAAAGCATGTTTATTCTCAGGTGAATACTAAGAGCTTCCGCTGTTGCATACTAAAATAAAGACAAGATTTGGAGTCCATGTTTGTATGATATTGTGTAAAAACTGCATTCAAGAAACTGATTTCGATGTAACATATTTGTATTGTAAACCATTATGTAATGGTCGTATGTAAACAGGATATTTTAGATTATCATTATTTGATAATCTACGTAAAGCTTTTTAAACCTTTATTTATGAAATAAAGGTTATGGTTTGTTTTATAAATGAATGCAGTCTTTGAAAAACGTCTCATATAGAGGTCAAAACCTCGCAACGAAATCAATTAATATGGAACGTTTTTAATCAATAAGAACGGGACATTTCAGTTGGTATCAGAGCGTTGGTCTTAGAGAACCAGAAAATTTGCATTAGTGTGTCTTATCGAGTTTGTTAGGATGCATTAGTGAGTCTGGACTTCGATCGTGTTTTCTTTAAAAATGATTGCTTAACATTTTTGTTGGAAACTATATATTATTAACATGTATATATTATGTGACATATTAATCTCTTAACATGTTTGATATTGTGTGATAGATGTCTACCTCTAGCACAAATCCCATTGACTCACCTAATAATTACGAAGATTCGAATATATATTGGACTGATTCACAAGTTCCCGAAGAAGAACCGGAAGAAGAATCAGAACCGGAAGAGGAGGAACCGGAGGAGGAAATAGAACCGGTGGGGGAAATAATAAAACGGTTAAGTAAAAGAAAATCCTCAACCAACCGACCAAGGTTAATTATGGTCAATGGTGTTTCCGCCAAGGAAGCAAAATATTGGGAGGATTACCAATTCTCCGATGAATCGGATTCCGACGAGAATTCCGATGATGTTATAGAAATTACCCCAACTGAATTTAAAAAGGCAAAAGAAAATAATAAGGGAAAGGGCATAAAAATAGAGAAATCTAATTCCAACCCCGATGAACTTTATATGTATCGTCAACCCCCGAAGCCCTTAAGTTGTAACAATGACCCGGGAACCTCTAAACCACCAGGTTTTTCTAAACCGTTGTGGAAAACGACAGCTCGTATTAGGGGAACATCATATATCCCTAGAAACTTGGCAAAACGAACCAAAACCGAAGAAGAAGAAACGAGCGAGTCGGAATAAGATAGTTGTATTCGTATGGTGTAATATATGTAATATAGTGTGCTTATGCTTTATGATATATGTAAAAATTGCTTGTATTAATAAGTATTTTTTTATGAATCTAACTCTTGTCTATTTTACAGTATAAAAACACAAAATGGATAGACAACCCAATATTTTAAGAGACCTACCCGGAGACATGATTGATGAAATCTTGTCTAGAGTCAGTCAGAATTCTTCGGCACAACTATATACGGCGAAATCAGTTTGTAAGACATTCGAAGAACGTTCCAAGAATGTCTTGGTTTATAAGAGACTTTCGTTTGAAAGAGGGGGGATATCACATTGGGAAACCCATAAGTTACGATGTGTTTACTTTGACGCATATATTGCGGGGAACCCAAATGCTATTTTACGCAACGGGTTAAGAAATTATTTTGACTCAATGTATCCGAATATAGGACTTCATGATTTAGAAAAAGCGGCTAACATGCAACATAAAGAAGCATGCTATGCTTACGGGTTAGTAATGTTCGCTTCTCACCAAAGTGAGAAAAAGAACATCGGGCTACAACTATTAAACAAAACGTTCCCACATTGGGGTAAGAAATGAGGTTTTTAGGTTATTACGAGACTGTTGGTCATTACGTAACCCTCGTCCCTTTGACGACGTTACAACACGCTGTCTTATCAACGGACATAACGGTTATGTTCCACAAGACCAAGGATGGGAAGTAGTCCTAGTAAAACCAGAATGCATGACTTGTTTCTGGACGTATGAATTACGTATCTTTATTGCCTTTGCTGAACGACTTGTGTACTAGCTAGAATTATCTTCACAACTATCTTGTATCATAGTTATTGTGTGCTATATTTCATGCTTTATATAAAATAAGCTGTATTGTAAGTTTGTAAAATATTGTATAAAAGTTTGAACGCGAAATATTATTATAATCAGTTTTTCATATAGAATTGTAGTAGTTGAATTGTATATTAGCTACTAAGTATGAACTTAACGGGTAGGTACTACCCGAATTTAAACTTATAAAACGCTAATATGAAGAAAAAGCTTTTATAAATGAGTTCATATTATGCTACGAAATACTATTAACTACTCTTAATATTCTGTATGATTAACTTGTTCCATTTGACTATTTTGAAGGAAATGGCACCGACTACTCGACACACCATGAATATGAATGAAGAGGAATTCTGTACTTTTCTAGCTTCAAACATAGCCGCAGTACAGGCTGCGCTACATGCCAACAATAAACTTGGATCTAGTAGTACAGGAAATCGTGTAGGATGCACCTACAAAAAATTCACTACCTGCAAACCTTTGGAATTTGATGGAACCGAAGGACCGATCGGATTGAAACGGTGGACCGAGAAGGTCGAATCGGTGTTTGCCATAAGTAAGTGTACCGAAGAGGACAAAGTGAAGTACGCTACGCATACCTTCACAGGTTCTGCGTTAACATGGTGGAATACCTATCTAGAGCAAGTGGGACAAGATGATGCGTATGCACTACCGTGGTCAGCATTCAAGCACTTGATGAACGAGAAGTACCGTCCCAGAACCGAGGTCAATAAGATCAAGACAGAACTTAGAGGGTTACGAACCCAAGGATTTGATATTACCACGTACGAAAGACGATTCACATAATTGTGCCTATTGTGTCCGGGAGCGTTCGAAGATGAGGAAGAGAAGATCGACGCGTTTGTGAAAGGATTACCGGAAAGAATCCAAGAAGATATAAGTTCCCACGAGCCCGCCTCCATACAACAGGCATGTAGAATGGCTCACAAACTAGTGAACCAGATTGAGGAAAGAATTAAAGAACAGACGGCTGAAGAGGCTAATGTGAAGCAAGTCAAAAGAAAGTGGGAGGAAAACGATGATAAGAATCACCAATACAACAACAGCAGCAATTACAATAATAATCACAACAACTATCCCAATAATCGCACCATCAATCGCAACTACAACAAACGGCCCAACAACAACAACAACAACAACAACAACAACAGCAGCAACTACAACAATCATCCCAACAACAATAACAACCGTAACAACAACAACAACAATCAGAAGCAGTTATGCCAAAGGTGTGAAAAGTATCACTCAGGGTTCTGCACCAAATTTTGCAACAAGTGTAAAAGAAATGGTCATAGCGTGGCGAAGTGTGAGGTCTACGGACCAGGGGTTAATAGAACGAAAGGAACAAATGGTGTCGGAACGAGTAATGGCGGAACAAGTAGTGTCGGAGCAAGTTATGCCAATGTAGTTTGTTATAAATGTGGAAAACCGGGCCACATTATTAGAAATTTCCCGAATCAGGAGAATATGAATGGACAAGGCCGCGGAAGAGTTTTCAATATTAATGCGGCAGAGGCACAGGAAGACCCGGAGCTTGTTACGGGTACGTTTCTTATTGACAATAAATCTGCTTAAGTTTTATTTGATTCGGGTGCGGATAGAAGCTATATGAGTAGAGATTTTTGTGCTAAATTAAGTTGTCCATTGACGCCGTTGGATAGTAAATTTTTACTCGAATTAGCAAACGGTAAATTAATTTCAGCAGATAATATATGCCGGAATCGAGAAATTAAACTGGGTAGCGAAATATTTAAGATTGATTTGATATCAGTAGAGTTAGGGAGTTTTGATGTAATAGTTGGCATGGACTGGCTGAAGAAGGTGAAAGCAGAGATCGTATGTTATAAAAATGCAATTCGCATTGTACGAGAAGAAGGAGAACCCTTAATGGTGTACGGAGAAAAGGACAACATGAAGCTACATCTTATTAGTAATTTGAAGGCACAAAAACTAATAAGAAAAGGTTGCTATGCTGTTCTAGCACACGTCGAGAAAGTACAAACTGAAGAAAAGAGCATCAATGATGTTCCCGTCGCAAAAGAATTTCCCGATGTATTTCTGAAATAATTACCGGGACTACCTCCACATCGATCTGTTGAATCTCAAATAGATCTTGTACCAGGAGCTGCACCAATAGCTCGTGCTCCTTATAGACTCGCACCCAGCGAGATGAAAGAACTGCAAAGCCAACTGCAAGAACTATTAGAACGTGGTTTCATTCGACCAAGCACATCACCATGGGGAACTCCTATTTTGTTTATCAAGAAGAAGGATGGTACATTTAGGTTGTGTATTGACTACAGAGAGTTGAACAAACTTACCATCAAAAACCGTTATCCACTGCCGAGAATTGACGACTTATTTGATCAACTACAAGGCTCGTTGGTTTATTCGAAGATCGATTTACATTCTGGATATCATCAAATGCGAGTAAAGGAGGATGATATTCCAAAAACTGCTTTTAGGACGCGTTATGGTCATTACGAGTTTATGGTTATGCCGTTTGGATTGACTAACGCACCAGCTGTGTTCATGGACCTTATTAACCGAGTGTGTGGGCCATATCTTGACAAGTTTGTCATTGTTTTCATCGATTACATACTTATTTACTCAAAGAATGATCAAGAGCACGAAGAACATTTGAGAAAAGTGCTAGAAGTATTGAGGAAAGAAAAACTGTACGCTAAGTTTTCAAAGTGTGCATTTTGGTTGGAAGAAGTTCAATTCCTCGGTCACATAGTGAACAAAGAAGGTATCCAGGTGGACCCGGCAAAGATCGAAAATGTTGAAAAGTGGGAAACCCCAAAAACTCCGAAGCATATACGTCAATTTTTAGGATTGGCTGGTTACTACAGAAGATTCATTCAAGATTTCTCCAAAATAGCAAAACCCTTGACTGCATTAACGCATAAAGGGAAGAAATTTGAATGGAAGGATGAACAAGAGAAGGCGTTTCAATTATTGAAGAAAAAGCTAACTACGGCACCTATATTGTCATTGCCTGAAGGGAATGATGATTTTGTGATTTATTGTGACGCATCAAAGCAAGGTCTCGGTTGTGTATTAATGCAACGGACGGAGGTAATTGCTTATGCGTCTAGACAATTGAAAATTCACTAGTAAAATTATACGACGCATGATTTGGAATTAGGCGCGGTTGTTTTTCCATTAAAGACTTGGAGGCACTACTTATATGGGGTCAAAAGTATTATATATACCGACCACAAAAGTCTTCAACACATATTTAATCAGAAACAACTGAATATGAGGCAGCGTAGGTGGATTGAATTGTTGAATGATTACGACTTTGAGATTCGTTACCACCCGGGGAAGGCAAATGTGGTAGCCGACGCCTTGAGCAGAAAGGACAGAGAACCCATTCGAGTAAAATCTATGAATATAATGATTCACACTAACCTTACTACTCAAATAAAGGAGGCGCAACAAGGAGTTTTAAAAGAGGGAAATTTAAAGGATGAAATACCCAAAGGATTGGAGAAGCATCTTAATATTCGGGAAGACGGAACCCGGTATAGGGCTGAAAGAATTTGGGTACCAAAATTTGGAGATATGAGAGAAATGGTACTTAGAGAAGCTCATAATACCAGATACTCAATACATCCTGGAACGGGGAAGATGTACAAGGATCTAAAGAAACATTTTTGGTGGCCAGGTATGAAAGCCGATATTGCTAAATATGTAGGAGAATGTTTGACGTGTTCTAAGGTCAAAGCTGAACATCAGAAACCATCAGGTCTACTACAACAACCTGAAATCCCGGAATGGAAATGGGAAAACATTACCATGGATTTCATTACTAAATTGCCAAGGACTGCAAGTGGTTATGATACTATTTGGGTAATAGTTGATCGTCTCACCAAGTCAGCACACTTCCTGCCAATAAGAGAAGATGACAAGATGGAGAAGTTAGCACGAATGTATTTGAAGGAAGTCATCTCCAGACATGGAATACCAATCTCTATTATCTCTGATAGGGATGGCAGATTTATTTCAAGATTCTGGCAGACATTACAGCAAGCATTGGGAACTCGTCTAGACATGAGTACTGCCTATCATCCACAAACTGATGGGCAGAGTGAAAGGACGATACAAACGCTTGAATACATGCTACGAGCTTGTGTTATTGATTTCGGAAACAGTTGGGATCGACATCTACAGTTAGCAGAATTTTCCTACAACAACAGCTACCATTCAAGCATTGAGATGGCGCCGTTTGAAGAACTTTATGGTAGAAAGTGCAGGTCTCCGATTTGTTGGAGTGAAGTGGGGGATAGACAGATTAGGTCCGGAGATAATACAAGAAACTACCGAGAAAATCATTCAAATTCAACAAAGATTGAAAACCGCCCAGAGTCGACAAAAGAGCTACGCGGACAGTAAAAGAAAAGATATAGAGTTTGAAATTGGAGAAATGGTCATGCTTAAGGTTTCACCTTGGAAAGGCGTTGTTCGATTTGGTAAACGGGGGAAACTAAATCCAAGGTACATTGGACCATTCAAGATTATAGATCGTGTCGGACCAGTAGCTTACCAACTGGAGCTACCTCAACAACTCGCGGCTGTACATAACACTTTCCACGTCTCAAATTTGAAGAAATGTTTTGCTAAAGAAGATCTCACTATTCCGTTGGACGAAATCCAAATCAATGAAAAACTTCAATTCATTGAAGAACCCGTCGAAATAATGGATCGTGAGGTTAAGAGACTTAAACAAAACAAGATACCGATTGTTAAGGTTCGATGGAATGCTCGTAGAGGACCCGAGTTCACCTGGGAGCATGAAGATCGGATGAAGAAGAAATACCCGCATTTATTTCCAGAAGATACGTCAACACCTCCAACTGCTTAAAATTTCGGGACGAAATTTATTTAACGGGTAGGTACTGTAGTGACCCGAACTTTTCCATGTTTATATATATATATTAAATGAAATTGTTATTTACATGATTAAGTGTTTCTAACATGTTAAGCAATCAAACTTGTTAAGACTTGATTAATTGAAATAGGTTTCATATAGACAATTGACCACCCAAGTTGACCGGTGATTCACGAACGTTAAAACTTGTAAAAACTATACGATGACATATATATGGTTATATATATAGTTAACATGATTTTATTATAAGTATTTATCTCATTAGGTATTTTAACAATGAGTTATATACATAAAAATGAGACTATTAATTTAAGAAACTCGAAAACGATATATATAACGATTATCGTTATAACAACGTCTTACTAGGAACATATGAATCATATTAAGATATTGATACACTTGGTTAATTATGTTAAATGATAAGTAAATATATTATTAAGTGTATTAACAATGAAATACATATGTAAAAATAAGACTACTAACTTAATGATTTCGAAACGAGACATATATGTAACGATTATCGTTGTAACGACATTTAACTGTATATATATCATACTAAGATATATTATATATCATAATATCATGATAATATAACAATTTAGCATCTCATTTGTTATAATAAACAATGGGTTAACAACATTCAACAAGATCGTTAACCTAAAGGTTTCAAAACAACATTTACATGTAACGACTAACGATGACTTAACGACTCAGTTAAAATGTATATACATGTAGTGTTTTAATATGTATTCATACACTTTTGAAAGACTTCAAGACATTTATCAAAATACTTCTACTTAACAAAAATGCTTACAATTACATCCTCGTTCAGTTTCATCAACAATTCTACTCGTAGGCACCCGTATTCGTACTCGTACAATACACAGCTTTTAGATGTATGTACTATTGGTATATACACTCCAATGATCAGCTCTTAGCAGCCCATGTGAGTCACCTAACACATTTGGGAACCATCATTTGGAAACTAGCATGAAATATCTCATAAAATTACAAAAATATGAGTAATCATTCATGACTTATTTACATGAAAACAAAATTACATATCCTTTATATCTAATCCATACACCAATGACCAAAAACACCTACAAACACTTTCATTCTTCAATTTTCTTCATCTAATTGATATCTCTCAAGTTCTATCTTCAAGTTCTAAGTGTTCTTCATAAATTCCAAAAGTTCTAGTTTCATAAAATCAAGAATACTTCCAAGATTGCAAGTTTACTTCCAAGTTTTCTAAATCCATTCCAAGTAATCATCCAAGATCAAGATACCTTTGTTACTTACAGTAGGTTATCTTTATAATACAAGGTAATAATCATATTCAAACTTTAATTCAATTTCTATAACTAAAACAATCTTATTTCGAGTGGAAATCTTACTTGAAATTGTTTTCGTGTCATGATTCTGCTTCAAGAACTTTCAAGCCATCCAAGGATCCTTTGAAGCTAGATCTATTTTTCTCATTTCCAGTAGGTTTATCCAAGGAACTTGAGGTAGTAATGATGTTCATAACATCATTCAATTCATACATATAAAGCTATCTTATTCGAAGGTTTAAACTTGAAATCACTAGAACATAGTTTAGTTAATTTTAAACTTGTTCGCAAATAAAAGTTAATCCTTCTAACTTGACTTTTAAAATCAACTAAACACATGTTCTATATCTATATGATATGCTAACTTAATGATTTAAAATATGGAAACACGAAAAACACCGTAAAACTGGATTTACGCCGTCGTAGTAACACCGCGGGCTGTTTTGGGTTAGTTAATTAAAAACTATGATAAACTTTGATTTAAAAG
The DNA here is from genome assembly GCF_046630445.1 of Rutidosis leptorrhynchoides. NCBI lineage: Eukaryota > Viridiplantae > Streptophyta > Magnoliopsida > Asterales > Asteraceae > Rutidosis > Rutidosis leptorrhynchoides. The sequence goes on along the minus strand of NC_092338.1, from coordinate 341,880,225 downwards.
TTGTTATTCTAGGAAAATGATTTTTATTATGAACATGAAACTATATCCAAAAATTATGGTTAAACTCAAAGTGGAAGTATGTTTTCTAAAATGGTCATCTAGACGTCGTTCTTTCGACTGAAATGACTACCTTTACAAAAATGACTTGTAACTTATTTTTCCGACTATAAACCTATACTTTTTCTGTTTATATTCATAAAATAGAGTTCAATATGAAACCATAACAATTTGATTCACTCAAAACGGATTTAAAATGAAGAAGTTATGGGTAAAACAAGATTGGATAATTTTTCTCTTTTTAGCTACGTGAAAATTGGTAACAAATCTATTCCAACCATAACTTAATCAACTTGTATTGTATATTATGTAATCTTGAGATACCATAGACACGTATACAATGTTTCGACCTATCATGTCGACACATCTATATATATTTCGGAACAACCATAGACACTCTATATGTGAATGTTGGAGTTAGCTATACAGGGTTGAGGTTGATTCCAAAATATATATAGTTTGAGTTGTGATCAATACTGAGATACGTATACACTGGGTCGTAGATTGATTCAAGATAATTTTTAACGATTTATTTCTGTACATCTAACTGTGGACAACTAGTTGTAGGTTGCTAACGAGGGCAGCTGACTTAATAAACTTAAAACATCAAATTATATTAAAAGTGTTGTAAATATATGTTGAACATACTTTGATATATATGTATATATTGTTATAGGTTCGTGAATCAACCAGTGGCCAAGTCTTACTTCCCGACGAAGTAAAAATCTGTGAAAGTGAGTTATAGTCCCACTTTTAAAATCTAATATTTTTGGGATGAGAATACATGCAGGTTTTATAAATGATTTACAAAATAGACACAAGTACGTGAAACTACATTCTATGGTTGAATTATCGAAATCGAATATGCCCCTTTTTATTAAGTCTGGTAATCTAAGAATTAGGGAACAGACACCCTAATTGACGCGAAACCTAAAGATAGATCTATTGGGCCTAACAAACCCCATCCAAAGTACTGGATGCTTTAGTACTTCGAAATTTATATCATATCCGAAGGGTGTCCCGGAATGATGGGGATATTCTTATATATGCATCTTGTTAATGTCGGTTACCAGGTGTTCACCATATGAATGATTTTTATCTCTATGTATGGGATGTGTATTGAAATATGAAATCTTGTGGTCTATTGTTACGATTTGATATATATAGGTTAAACCTATAACTCACCAACATTTTTGTTGACGTTTAAAGAATATTTATTCTCAGGTGAATACTAAGAGCTTCCGCTGTTGCATACTAAAATAAGGACAAAATTTGGAGTCCATGTTTGTATGATATTGTGTAAAAACTGCATTCAAGAAACTGATTTCGATGTAACATATTTGTATTGTAAACCATTATGTAATGGTCGTGTGTAAACAAGATATTTTAGATTTTCATTATTTGATAATCTACATAAAGCTTTTTAAACCTTTATTTATGAAATAAAGGTTATGGTTTGTTTTAAAAATGAATGCAGTCTTTGAAAAACGTCTCATATAGAGGTCAAAACCTCACAATGAAATCAATTAATATGGAACGTTTTTAATCAATAAGAACGGGACATTTCAAGTACCACCATCATCAACACCAAAAGTACCATTACCACCACCAACCACAACCGTGTTGTAAACCTCAACTTCACAATCTGTCCCACGAGCATCAACGTCATATGCAACATAGATACCAAGGAGTACCAACAACAATAACTGACGAAGTATTAATTCATAACTTCATTGGAGAAACATTCCGCAGCGATTATGTAATCTCTAAAGTCTTAGAGATTATCTAATCTAGCCCTAACCATAAATCAGTTAAGCGAACCAAAATGATAGAAGGAAGAGTAGAAACCCTGACAAAAATGGTGTGTGATTAACCAGCTAAACTTGTTTTTACCAACAGCATCATCAGTACCGTCAGCGTCACCAGCATCGTCAGTGCAGTCAGCATCAGAATCGACAACATCTATAATATCACAAACTCTGTCAGTTTAAGAATCACTGTGAACATCATTATGAATCAATAACGCGTATATTGTATCAACGAGTTATGAAGAATTAACTCATTCCCTCTAAAGAAATTATATGTATATTTTATATATATATTTTTTTGAAATAAAAATAAATCTTTCCGTGCTAAGCTATTGTGTGTGAATCTTAACTACTCGGTTAATTCATCTTACAAATATGCAATAATGTACGTCCTTCGCCCGCAACTTAACCATCGTTAACTGCAATCTCTGTCTCAATTCAACAAATTTCAATTCATAATAAATCAAGTATATATTTGATTTTACACTTTCATCATCGATGTACCCGAAACTTTTCAGATACCATCATTCGTACTTTGCGAAGTTCACAAGAATTTAACAAAAACCAACATCACGCCTCAACAAATAACGAAGTATTGATTCATAATTTGAAATATTATTGAAGAAATATTTATGTAATCTCTAAAGCCTTTAAAGGATTATTCAATTTTAGTTTCAACCGTAAATCGAATGAGTTTAATTTAGTATTAACTCATTAAAATCTATGTTACATCTGAGGAGAATATATACATATATATTTTCACAAAGACTATAATAAAATTTTATGTACAAAATATTAATTGTGAAATTTTTAACGGGTAGGTAATACCCGATATATATATATATATATATATATATATATATATATATATATATATATATATATATATATATATATATATATATATATATATATATATATATATTCACAATTAATATGTTACATTCTTTGAATCTGATCAAGCAAATTATCAACTATACTTCATACTTTCACAATAATATACATTCTTTCATAGAAATCAAAGCAACCATACTCATTCAAACCCAATTACATATTCTGATTTTGAAACCTCAGAATTCAATTCGAGATATAACCGGTACCATCACTTTTAGATTCCTACATCTTTCAAAGCTATACTTTGACTTCAAAACTGTGTTAGAACATCAAATGTATATTAACGATTACAATCTGTGTTTAAACCCTTCAAAAATTTTTGAGGACGCCCCAATTAATGAGCAATCGAGATGATGATCCAACCACATATTACCCACAGTTATGTACTTAAAAGCTCTCAAAATTAAAGTCATAGTTCAACACATATCTGTGTCAGATCCTTTGGCATTTTTTTAGCAAAAATAACTTTGCAATTTCTTTTCAAAGTAGCAAATTCTATCACAGCTCCAGCAAGACAACTTCAATTTTTTCATTCGGAGTAGCCTTATCATAATCTTGATATATATGATTATCCTTTTGTTACCGGAAAACCTTTTATATTCCACCATATTACAATCAGCGTTTAATCATCTAAAAACACAATCCTCTTGAAACCACCTCGGATTGATAACCGATGATTCAGATATGGATGCATTAAATGCAGAGGAAACAGTAAAATTGTAGATGGCCTAAATGGCCAAGAGTTTGATGATAAAGGATGGAGTGTTGGGAACGCTTGATAGAAAATTTGGTACTGAAAAATAGATTGAGCTAACCATGAAGGAGACCAAGGACAAATACAAGGACCAAACCCTATATTCAAAGAATTTAGGTAATTCTGGATCCGCTGAAATCTTTAGAGAATATCTTGTTCCGAAGTCATGTTAAAATCTTGCGAAAAAATTTTCTTCATCAACTCTCGAACTTAGAAATTCCAAAATATCATCATAAATATCTTCGATATTTTTGAGGATATTTTCATAAATATTCCTGTCTGAAATTATCTACCACTTCGTGTTTTCAGTATTCCATTATATTGGAAAACTTCAGTAAAATCTAAGTATTAATTATGAATGAATTGTGGAGAAGTGTTGGGAATTGAAGCATGGGTTAGTATAATATAATGACGCTTGGCCAACGTGATTATATTACAGTAAGTCATGCTGAGTTTCTAATGGAATGTAATAAAGGATCACAGATCATACCTTTATTATGAACCATGTTACATAACTCTTTCATTCTACTTAACCTCTGAACATATCAAGAAAATATATTCTTGATAGTTCCATCCTCAGGGATTCTGGTAATTTGAAAAATCAAATCGTGCTAATACATTCCTTTCTGCTTAGAATACTATAATCATTTGAAACTCTATACTTACGAATTCTGAACCATTACTCGCTTTATTAGAGGTCGAGAAGAGAATAAAAAGACAAAGAGCTCCGAAACATAAGGGAAGATATAAAACTCGACAACAACACTGAAATCACAAACCGTGTACATTAATACGAATAGCAATATAAAGACACAGGAGTATGATAAACACAATTACCCCAAGAGCGAAGTAGAAATAAACAGATTCCTCTGGTGAGAGTTGGAATAGAAGAATGACTGTTGCAATAGTCAGAATGTGAAATGTCCCGTTCTTATTGATTAAAAACGTTCCATATTAATTGATTTCGTTGCGAGGTTTTGACCTCTATATGAGACGTTTTTCAAAGACTGCATTCATTTTAAAACAAACCATAACCTTTATTTCATCAATAAAGGTTTAAAAAGCTTTACGTAGATTATCAAATAATGATAATCTAAAATATCCTGTTTACACACGACCATTACATAATGGTTTACAATACAAATATGTTACAACAAAATAAGTTTCTTGAATGCAGTTTTTACACAATATCATACAAACATGGACTCCAAATCTCGTCCTTATTTAAGTATGCGACAGCGGAAGCTCTTAATAATCACCTGAGAATAAACATGCTTAAAACGTCAACAAAAATGTTGGTGAGTTATAGGTTTAACCTATATATATCAAATCATAATAATAGACCACAAGATTTCATATTTCAATACACATCCCATACATAGAGATAAAAGTCATTCATATGGTGAACACCTGGTAACCGACATTAACAAGATGCATATATAAGAATATCCCCATCATTCCGGGACACCCTTCGGATATGATATAAATTTCGAAGTACTAAAGCATCCGGTACTTTGGATGGGGCTTGTTGGGCCCGATAGATCTATCTTTAGGATTCGCGTCAATTAGGGTGTCTGTTCCCTAATTCTTAGATTACCAGACTTAATAAAAAGGGGCATATTCGATTTCGATAATTCAACCATAGAATGTAGTTTCACGTACTTGTGTCAATTTTGTAAATCATTTATAAAACCTGCATGTATTCTCATCCCAAAAATATTAGATTTTAAAAGTGGGACTATAACTCACTTTCACAGATTTTTACTTCGTCGGGAAGTAAGACTTGGCCACTGGTTGATTCACGAACCTATAACAATATATACATATATATCAAAGTATGTTCAAAATATATTTACAACACTTTTAATATATTTTGATGTTTTAAGTTTATTAAGTCAGCTGTCCTCGTTAGTAACCTACAACTAGTTGTCCACAATTAGATGTACAGAAATAAATCGATAAATATTATCTTGAATCAATCCACGACCCAGTGTATACGTATCTCAGTATTGATCACAACTCAAACTATATATATTTTGGAATCAACCTCAACCCTGAATAGCTAACTCCAACATTCACATATAGAGTGTCTATGGTTGTTCCGAAATATATATTGTAACGACCCGGAAATTTCCGACCAAATTTAAACCCTAATCTCTATACGTTTCCGATACGATAAGCAAAATCTGTAATGTTGAGTCTCGAAAGTGTTGAAATCAATATTCATGTCATCAAATACCCTTTCGACTGCTCACGACGATTCACGAACCACTATTTATAAATTAAATACTTATATATTTGAATATATGAATATATAATAATAATTTGAAATATAATTAAAAATATATATATTATTGTTATTATGTTTGTCATTATTTTTATTTTGATATTTTTTAAGATAGATTATTATAAATATAAACATAAATATAATTATTAATATTATTATCATTATTACTTCTATTATTATTACTATTAGTTTCATTATTATTAATACAATTAATATGAAATACTAATGTTTATATAATGAGTATTATTTCGCCTCTTTATATAATTAATATACAAATAAATATATACACATATATAATGATATATAAGAATGCAAATACAGATATACGTAAATACATGTACATATACATAATACAGATTTATATGTAAACACATATACAAAAATAGATAAATACGTATTTAATTATAAAATCTAATTTCTGTTTTGCATCACAATCAAACACAGTTTGATTTTTGTTTGTGTCTATTAAAGGTTACAATCGATCTCAATTTTCCTAATACAAACAATTTATTGTTTAAAGGGAATCTGCTTTTGATATCTTTTTACTTCCTCCTGTTCTTTCATCCCGATCATGTAATAATCGATGCTTATTAGTTCAACTATAAAAATCAAAAGTCTACTTTGTGGGTTTTGGGGAAAACCCATTCAACCTTCCACATTTCTTCTTATTCAGCAATTCACACAACATTACATCAAACCAACTCAAACACCTTAACCCACCAACGAAAACCGATTGCAAAATACCGTTTATATTACTGAAGCCGTGACCCATGGTCATCGTATTCGCCATCTCTCTCCCTCACTATCTAGTTCATCTTTTTGAACCTCAAAACCAACACCTCTTCTATCACTAAAACCACCATCGATATCCTTCCTCTTTCGTCTCTCTCTAAATCAAAATCACCACAACCATCTGCAACTATCCTTACTGATGGGTTTCAAACTATCAAGAATCAAAATTCTATTTAAACGAGCTTGTACCTGCTGCCACATATTATTGAACAAAACCATCATCTTATTGCTCGCTACCGCCACTGCTATTTTTATTTCCTGCTTCGAATTCTGTTCCAAACCCTTGCACAACCCATCCTCAGTCCAAACACCACCACAAATTCCACCATGCTTATTTTCATCGCAAGTAAATTGATTCTCCTGTGTTGCTGCTGCTATGAACCACACACAAGCAATCATCATATTCATAAAAGAATCACCATCGTTATTATTTATATTCTTTCGATGGCTCTTGTTACGTTTCTTCTGTTAATATTTTCAATTATAACTACAAGAATGATTAGGATGATAATATAAACAAATGATGAAGATGTGAGTGCCCTTTTAGTGAACTTTCTATGTGTAAAGTTCGGTTTTAAAAAAAAAAAATTTTAAAAAGAAACAAATACCGAAACCCTTTTAGGGTTTGTCGACTTCTGCTTTGGGATACCAGGACACTTTCCATGTATACCAAATTGCTTGGAGTCTTGGACCGTAAATTATGAAGTTATTCGAATGGGTTTATTCAATTACTAACGGGCTAAATGTTTACCTTGGGCCAAAGTTGATTTAATTGCTATTGGACTGGATATCTTTTTCTGTTGGGCCGTAGGTTATTTTGAGGATTGGGCCGGGACGTATAAAATGGATATATATAAATGGGTGACAATATAAAAGAGATAAACTAGTATGGAGGAGTGGTTAGGGAAGTGTTCGCATTATCAATAGGTCGCGGGTCCGAGTCTCGTCCGGAGCTTTTCTTTTTAGAAAAACAATTTAGAAGGGTTCGTGATATCAACCGGAAGACCAAGTCAAAAATATAAATCTTCGAGACAACAGTGAGTATATAGTCCCTTTTAAACTCTAAATATTTTTGGGATGAGAATACATGTAATTTATGTTTTACGTTATGGACACAAGTAACTGAAAATATATTCTACGTTGAGTTGTACCACTGGCATACTTCCCTATAGCTTGGTAACTAATATTTACAGCGGTATTGTAAACGCGAATCCTGTTGATAGATCTATCGGGCCTGACAACCCCAACTGGACTGGACGACCAGTATTCAACGGTTGCACAGTACTTCGTTTCGTGACTACACTTGGTACAGTGTAGTAAGATTTCATATTAAAGGGAATATGCGACGTGATTAATTGTTAAGTATGGTTACCAAGTGCTCAACCACTTAGAATATTTTTATTAAAATGTTTACATATGAAATCTTGTGGTCCATAGTTATAACGCTGCTAGCAACAAACCTATATATCTCACCAACTTTATGTTGACGTTTTAAAACATGTTATTCTCAGGTACGAATTAAGTCTTCCGCTGTGCATTTGCTCAATTTAAGGACATTACTTGGAGTCGACCATCGCAATGGGACCAACTGTTGAAGATTCCGTCCGAGAGGATTAGTCGCGGACATTTCAGTTGGTATCAGAGCGTTGGTCTTAGTGAACCAGGTCTTTCATTAGTGTGTCTGACTAGTAGTTGTTAGAATACATTAATGAGTCTGGACTTTGACCGTGTCTATATGACAAAAGTTTTGCTTATCATTTCTAGTCGTAAATTATTTGCTTATCATCCTTAGGGAATTGCCTGCTTATCATTCATAAGTCTAGACACGTCTTACTGCATTTAGTGCATCGATAGTGTATAGACAAAATTCGTATCCTAGCGTATCTGTTGCTATAGACATTGCCTGACGAATTTCAAAGATTCTCCGTAATTCACGGGATTTTGAGTATTATAAATACATATGTAAATTATGTATTGAAGAATACCAAACCCAACTCCTATAATCTATTCCAAACCAAAAATTCATTTCCCCGACTATACAAGATGAACTCCGCGTCCAGTTCGAATTCCTCCGACTCCGACAGCTACGCTGATATGGATTTCCATTCGGGCTCCGAAGGCAGCGTCACTGGAATGGATCAACCAATTTCTCATCATCTATTCTGGATGAATTGGGGATGGGTTCGTAGTATACTAAATTATTGGAGACAAGAAGAAGGTGATCCCTTTCACCCACCAAATTGCCCTATTGACGACGAACCTGAAAGCACTTACTGGCGAACCTGTTCGAGAAACCATTTTCTCTCTCATTTCTCGAGTATCTCGTCACGATTATATCCTATCCCATATTTCGGATCTTGTTCATTCGCTCACTCCAACCGCCAATCATCCTGGTGTACTAGCAGAAGTTAACGAACTTCGCGCTCGCGTGACGGCTTTGGAGAATACGGTGCGAAGGTTACAAACACCAGCAGCAGCACCAGCAGCATAATCCGTACCACCATCATCAACACCGACAGTACCCATATCACCCTCAACCACAACCGCGTCGTAAACCTCAACATCACAATTTGTACCTCGGATATCAACATCACTCACCTCAATATCACTATCTGTACCTCGAGTATGATCTTCGTTTTACATATCATTTTATATCAATTATCTTCGCTTTACTTATCGTTCTATCACATTTATTTTCGTTCGACATGGCAATTATGTAGTCTCTAATGTTCTAGAGGTCATATAATCAAGTGCCAACAATAAATCAAATGAGTATAATATCTTATTGACTCATTAAATCTATGATTACATCCGAAGAAAATATATATGCAAGTATATTTTCATAAAGAATGTAATTAAAATTCTTTCGTACAAACTGTGAATGATGAAAATATTTTAACGGGTGGGTAGTACCCGAGAAATATTCAGATTTCACATTAATAAGTTACAGTGTATATTCTTCAAATCTGATTCAACGGTCATTTGCTATCCTACTTACAGTCACCGATATACGTATCTGTTCACCCCAGATTTACCATTTCCATTTCAATTTCAAATTTGGATTTTTATCTATCAGAATCCAACAAGTGGCATAATGAAGAAAACATTGGACAAATAAAAATTGTTAGAAACAAACGAATTAACTAATTGAAATTCTGTTAAGATTCCACGCTAACAGTTCCTAGCTAACTGTTCCTGGCTAACATTTAATTTATCGCAATTTACATTCTCGCAATTTTATTTATTGTCATTTAAGTTCTGTTATTTATTTTACGCACTTTAAATAACGGGACACGTATACAAGTTTCGACCTATCATATCGACCCATCTATATATATATTTCGGAACAACCATAGACACTCTATATGTGAATGTTGGAGTTGGCTATACAGGGTTGAGGTTGATTCCAAAATATATATATACTTTGAGTTGTGATCGACACTGAGACTGGTACACGGGTCACGATACGTATTAGTTAATTCAAATATTATATATTTAATTTATATATGAATTTATTGAACCATTGGACAATCGGACTATTAGGACTGCTAACTTTGGACAATTAAAAATGAGTTAAAATGATGATTATTACATATGAAACTAAACAATCCTTCAAGTTTGCCACTTGATTCTATTTTAAACCTCATTTGTATCTTGACGATTACAATTCACATTCACAACTTTTCATGATTCTTGAAAACATCTCGATCGAGAAGTTGAACCAGTCGCACCTCGTCTACGGAAGAAAGATTTATGCATACAGTTATGCACCTGAAAATTTTCGAACTCGAAGTTATAGTTAAAACGTATCCGCATCGAATTCCTTATCATCCATTAGCAAAAACAATCACGCGATTCCTTTTCAATTAACTAATTTTGTCACAGCTCCACTTCGATATCTCAGTAAGACTACTCTTATTACAATCTAGATATATATATATACGTTGTTCTTTAGCCATCATTACCGGAGAACCTTTTATATTCCATCATATTACCATCAGCGTTTAATCATCTAAAAATACAATTCTCCTTAAACCATCTTGGTTTGATAACCAATGACCCAGATCCGATAACTTTGAAAATACTAACGAAGCAGCATGTTGTAGAAGGTCTTAATGACCAAAAGTTGATGATAAAGAAGGGAGTGTTAGGAACGCTCGATAGAAAATTGGTACTGAAAACCGGATTGAGCAAACCATGAAGGCGACTCTGAACAAGTTACAAGGACTAAACTTGTACATAAAGAATTATGACGATTCTGTAGCAAACACCTTGCTTCTGAATCTAAACCCTTACGGGTCAATCTTCATCATCATCCTTCGACATTAGAAATTCCAAGATATTATCATATCTTTCATTATAAATATCCTCAATATTTCTGAAGATATTTTCACCACTATCCTTATCTGAAATCATTTATCTCTCTGTAATATCTGCGTTACAATATAAAGGAAACCGTGTTAGTTTCTAAATCCTTCAAGTTTAAAATAGGAATGTTCTGAAGCAGTGTTGGGAACTGATGCATGAATTAGTATAATATAATGAAACTTGATCAACTTCATTATATTACAGTAAGCATGTTAAGTTTCTAATGGAATGTGATGATTCACAGTACCGTCATCATGTGCCATGTTACACGGCTTTTACATTCTATCCAATTCCGAAACGTATTAAGAACAAATCATCTTGATAGTTCTATTTTCCTGGATATTCTGGTAATTTGACAAATCAAAATCGTGCCATTACCATTCCTTTCTTAGAGCATTAGCTATGTTCATTCCGAATTTTACACCTACGAATTCCGAACTATTGATCGCTTTACTCAAGGACGGGAAGAAGAAACGAAGGGACAAAGTCCCAAAATAAAAATTGGGGTATAGATCACAGTAAATAGGAGAGAGTATTAACTATGGATGACAATGATTATGGAAAACAGAAGCAGGAGCATCGAAATATAAGGAAAGATATAAAACCCAATAACCACCCAGAAACTACAAACCGTGTATATCAATACGTATGGCGACGTAAAGACACGGGAGAATTAGAAACATTATAATTCCAAGAAAATCATAAAAGTGAATAGATTCTTCTAGCGGTAGATGAAAGAGAAGAATGAAAGATATGAAAGTTAGAAGTATAACAAAAATCAGAACGGGATGAAGCATTTTAAAGGATACCTTAAGGTATGAATTAGAGGAGGAAGAGTAAGAGATGTGAGGTATGGAAATAAGAAAGGGAAGGAGGTGGATTTATAGTGAAATATCCGACAAAGAAATCGAAACAGATTATCGCATTAAATCAAAGGAGATCCTGTTTTCTAAATCATCGAAGAACCAAATCTTATTACATAAGATTTTCTTTAGATCCCTTAAATTCTGGAAATCAATCCTAATCACGTCATCCATTAAAAGATTTCATATTTACTCAATTCACACTTTTGTGATAGCTTCACTCGTACGCCTTACATGATCGAATCGATATATCTATATTACCCAATGATGATAAAACTCCATTATTATCTCATTTTCGTCATGAAAACATTCTTATCTATATCCATGACAACCTCTATCAAATTTCGGGGACGAAATTTCTTTAACGGGTGGGTACTGTAACGACCCGGAAATTTCCGACCAAATTTAAACCCTAATCTCTATACGTTTCCGATACGATAAGCAAAATCTGTAATGTTGAGTCTCGAAAGTGTTGAAATCAATATTCATGTCATCAAATACCCTTTCGACTGCTCACGACGATTCACGAACCACTATTTATAAATTAAATACTTATATATTTGAATATATGAATATATAATAATAATTTGAAATATAATTAAAAATATATATATTATTGTTATTATGTTTGTCATTATTTTTATTTTGATATTTTTTAAGATAGATTATTATAAATATAAACATAAATATAATTATTAATATTATTATCATTATTACTTCTATTATTATTACTATTAGTTTCATTATTATTAATACAATTAATATGAAATACTAATGTTTATATAATGAGTATTATTTCGCCTCTTTATATAATTAATATACAAATAAATATATACACATATATAATGATATATAAGAATGCAAATACAGATATACGTAAATACATGTACATATACATAATACAGATTTATATGTAAACACATATACAAAAATAGATAAATACGTATTTAATTATAAAATCTAATTTCTGTTTTGCATCACAATCAAACACAGTTTGATTTTTGTTTGTGTCTATTAAAGGTTACAATCGATCTCAATTTTCCTAATACAAACAATTTATTGTTTAAAGGGAATCTGCTTTTGATATCTTTTTACTTCCTCCTGTTCTTTCATCCTGATCATGTAATAATCGATGCTTATTAGTTCAACTATAAAAATCAAAAGTCTACTTTGTGGGTTTTGGGGAAAACCCATTCAACCTTCCACATTTCTTCTTATTCAGCAATTCACACAACATTACATCAAACCAACTCAAACACCTTAACCCACCAACGAAAACCGATTGCAAAATACCGTTTATATTACTGAAGCCGTGACCCATGGTCATCGTATTCGCCATCTCTCTCCCTCACTATCTAGTTCATCTTTTTGAACCTCAAAACCAACACCTCTTCTATCACTAAAACCACCATCGATATCCTTCCTCTTTCGTCTCTCTCTAAATCAAAATCACCACAACCATCTGCAACTATCCTTACTGATGGGTTTCAAACTATCAAGAATCAAAATTCTATTTAAACGAGCTTGTACCTGCTGCCACATATTATTGAACAAAACCATCATCTTATTGCTCGCTACCGCCACTGCTATTTTTATTTCCTGCTTCGAATTCTGTTCCAAACCCTTGCACAACCCATCCTCAGTCCAAACACCACCACAAATTCCACCATGCTTATTTTCATCGCAAGTAAATTGATTCTCCTGTGTTGCTGCTGCTATGAACCACACACAAGCAATCATCATATTCATAAAAGAATCACCATCGTTATTATTTATATTCTTTCGATGGCTCTTGTTACGTTTCTTCTGTTAATATTTTCAATTATAACTACAAGAATGATTAGGATGATAATATAAACAAATGATGAAGATGTGAGTGCCCTTTTAGTGAACTTTCTATGTGTAAAGTTCGGTTTTAAAAAAAAAAAATTTTAAAAAGAAACAAATACCGAAACCCTTTTAGGGTTTGTCGACTTCTGCTTTGGGATACAGGACACTTTCCATGTATACCAAATTGCTTGGAGTCTTGGACCGTAAATTATGAAGTTATTCGAATGGGTTTATTCAATTACTAACGGGCTAAATGTTTACCTTGGGCCAAAGTTGATTTAATTGCTATTGGACTGGATATCTTTTTCTGTTGGGCCGTAGGTTATTTTGAGGATTGGGCCGGGACGTATAAAATGGATATATATAAATGGGTGACAATATAAAAGAGATAAACTAGTATGGAGGAGTGGTTAGGGAAGTGTTCGCATTATCAATAGGTCGCGGGTTCGAGTCTCGTCCGGAGCTTTTTTTTTTAGAAAAACAATTTAGAAGGGTTCGTGATATCAACCGGAAGACCAAGTCAAAAATATAAATCTTCGAGACAACAGTGAGTATATAGTCCCTTTTAAACTCTAAATATTTTTGGGATGAGAATACATGTAATTTATGTTTTACGTTATGGACACAAGTAACTGAAAATATATTCTACGTTGAGTTGTACCACTGGCATACTTCCCTATAGCTTGGTAACTAATATTTACAGCGGTATTGTAAACGCGAATCCTGTTGATAGATCTATCGGGCCTGACAACCCCAACTGGACTGGACGACCAGTATTCAACGGTTGCACAGTACTTCGTTTCGTGACTACACTTGGTACAGTGTAGTAAGATTTCATATTAAAGGGAATATGCGACGTGATTAATTGTTAAGTATGGTTACCAAGTGCTCAACCACTTAGAATATTTTTATTAAAATGTTTACATATGAAATCTTGTGGTCCATAGTTATAACGCTGCTAGCAACAAACCTATATATCTCACCAACTTTATGTTGACGTTTTAAAACATGTTATTCTCAGGTACGAATTAAGTCTTCCGCTGTGCATTTGCTCAATTTAAGGACATTACTTGGAGTCGACCATCGCAATGGGACCAACTGTTGAAGATTCCGTCCGAGAGGATTAGTCGCGGACATTTCATATATAGATGTGTCGACATGATAGGTCGAAACATTGTATACGTGTCTATCGTATCTCAAGATTACATAATATACAATACAAGTTGATTAAGTTATGGTTGGAATAGATTTGTTACCAATTTTCACGTAGCTAAAATGAGAAAAATTATCCAATCTTGTTTTACCCATAACTTCTTCATTTTAAATCCGTTTTGAGTGAATCAAATTGCTATAGTTTCATATTGAACTCTATTTTATGAATCTAAACAGAAAAAGTATAGGTTTATAGTCATAAAAATAAGTTACAAGTCGTTTTTGTAAAGGTAGTCATTTCAGTCGAAAGAACGACGTCTAGATGACCATTTTAGAAAACATACTTCCACTTTGAGTTTAACCATAATTTTTGGATATAGTTTCATGTTCATAATAAAAATCATTTTCTCAGAATAACAACTTTTAAATCAAAGTTTATCATAGTTTTTAATTAACTAACCCAAAACAGCCCGCGGTGTTACTACGACGGCGTAAATCCGGTTTTACGGTGTTTTTCGTGTTTCCAGGTTTTAAATCATTAAGTTAGCATATCATATAGATATAGAACATGTGTTTAGTTGATTTTAAAAGTCAAGTTAGAAGGTTTAACTTTTGTTTGCGAACAAGTTTAGAATTAACTAAACTATGTTCTAGTGATTACAAGTTTAAACCTTCGAATAAGATAGCTTTATATGTATGAATCGAATGATGTTTTGAACATCATTACTACCTTAAGTTCCTTGGATAAATCTACTGGAAAAGTGAAAAATGGATCTAGCTTCAACGGATCCTTGGATGACTCGAAGTTCTTGAAGCAGAATCATGACACGAAAACAAGTTCAAGTAAGATCATCACTTGAAATAAGATTGTTATAGTTATAGAAATTGAACCAAAGTTTGAATATGATTATTACCTTGTATTAGAATGATAACCTACTGTAAGAAACAAAGATTTCTTGAGGTTGGATGATCACCTTACAAGCTTGGAAGTGAGCTAGCAAACTTGAAAGTATTCTTGATTTTATGTAACTAGAACTTGTAAAATATATGAAGAACACTTAGAACTTGAAGATAGAACTTGAGAGAGATCAATTAGATGAAGAAAATTGAAGAATGAAAGTGTTTGTAGGTGTTTTTGGTCGTTGGTGTATGGATTAGATATAAAGGATATGTAATTTTGTTTTCATGTAAATAAGTCATGAATGATTACTCATATTTTTGTAATTTTATGAGATATTTCATGCTAGTTGCCAAATGATGGTTCCCACATGTGTTAGGTGACTCACATGGGCTGCTAAGAGCTGATCATTGGAGTGTATATACCAATAGTACATACATCTAAAAGCTGTGTATTGTACGAGTACGAATACGGGTGCATACGAGTAGAATTGTTGATGAAACTGAACGAGGATGTAATTGTAAGCATTTTTGTTAAGTAGAAGTATTTTGATAAGTGTCTTGAATTCTTTCAAAAGTTTATGAATACATATTAAAACACTACATGTATATACATTTTAACTGAGTCGTTAAGTCATCGTTAGTCGTTACATGTAAATGTTGTTTTGAAACCTTTAGGTTAACGATCTTGTTGAATGTTGTTAACCCATTGTTTATTATAACAAATGAGATGTTAAATTATTATATTATCATGATATTATGATATATAATATATCTTAGTATGATGTATATACAGTTAAATGTCGTTACAACGATAATCGTTACATATATGTCTCGTTTCGAAATCATTAAGTTAGTAGTCTTATTTTTACATATGTATTTCATTGTTAATACACTTAATAATATATTTACTTATCATTTAACATAATTAACCAAGTGTATCAATATCTTAATATGATTCATATGTACCTAGTAAGACGTTGTTATAACGATAATCATTATATATATCGTTTTCAAGTTTCTTAAATTAATAGTCTCATTTTTATGTATATAACTCATTGTTAAAATACCTAATGAGATACATAATTATAATAAAAACATGTTAACTATATATATAACCATATATATGTCATCGTATAGTTTTTACAAGTTTTAACGCTCGTGAATCACCGGTCAACTTGGGTGGTCAATTGTCTATATGAAACATATTTCAATTAATCAAGTCTTAACAAGTTTGATTGCTTAACATGTTGGAAACATTTAATCATGTAAATATCAATCTCAATTAATATATATAAACATGGAAAAGTTCAGGTCACTACAGTACCTACCCGTTAAATAAATTTCGTCCCGAAATTTTAAGCTGTTGAAGGTGTTGACGAATCTTCTGGAAATAGATGCGGGTATTTCTTCTTCATCTGATCTTCACGCTCCCAGGTGAACTCGGGTCCTCTACGAGCATTCCATCGAACCTTAACAATTGGTATCTTGTTTTGCTTAAGTCTTTTAACCTCACGATCCATTATTTCGACGGGTTCTTCGATGAATTGAAGTTTTTCGTTGATTTGGATTTCATCTAACGGAATAGTGAGATCTTCTTTAGCAAAACATTTCTTCATATTCGAGACGTGGAAAGTGTTATGTACAGCCGCGAGTTGTTGAGGTAAATCAAGTCGGTAAGCTACTGGTCCGACACGATCAATAATCTTGAATGGTCCAATATACCTTGGATTTAAGATGCTTCTCCGATCCTTTGGGTATTTCATCCTTTAAATTTCCCTCTTTTAAAACTCCTTGTTGCGCCTCCTTTATTTGAGTAGTAAAGTTATTATGAATCATTATATTCATAGATTTTACTCGAATGGGTTCTCTGTCCTTCCTGCTCAAGGCATCGGCTACCTTATTTGCCTTCCCCGGGTGGTAACGAATCTCAAAGTCGTAATCATTCAACAATTCAATCCACCTACGCTGCCTCATATTCAGTTGTTTCTGATTAAATATGTGTTGAAGACTTTTGTGATCGGTATATATAATACTTTTGACCCCATATAAGTAGTGCCTCCAAGTCTTTAATGCAAAAACAACCGCTCCTAATTCCAAATCATGCGTCGTATAATTTTGTTCGTGAATCTTCAATTGTCTAGACGCATAAGCAATCACCTTCGTTCGTTGCATTAATACACAACCGAGACCCTGCTTTGATGCGTCACAATGAATCACAAAATCATCATTCCCTTCAGGCAATGACAATATAGGTGCCGTAGTTAGCTTTTTCTTCAATAACTGAAACGCTTTCTCTTGTTCATCATTCCATTCAAATTTCTTCCCTTTATGCGTTAATGCAGTCAAGGGTTTTGCTATTCTGGAAAAATCTTGGATGAACCTTCTGTAGTAACCAGCTAGTCCTAAAAACTGGCGTATTTGTTTCGGAGTTTTCGGGGATTCCCACTTTTCAACAGTTTCTATCTTTGCCGGATCCACCTTAATACCTTCTTTGTTCACTATGTGACTGAGGAATTGAACTTCTTCCAACCAAAATGCACACTTTGAAAACTTAGTGTACAATTCTTCCTTCCTCAATACTTCTAACACCTTTCTCAAATGTTCACCGTGTTCTTGGTCATTCTTTGAGTAAATAAGTATGTCATCAATGAAAACAATGACAAACTTGTCAAGGTATGGTCCACACACTCGGTTCATAAGGTCCATGAACACAGCTGGTGCATTAGTTAAACCAAACGGCATGACCATAAACTCGTAATGACCGTAACGTGTTCTGAAAGTAGTCTTTGGAATATCATCTTCTTTCACCCGCATTTGATGATACCCGGAACGTAAGTCAATCTTTGAATAAACAGACGAGCCTTGTCGTTGATCAAATAAGTCGTCGATTCTCGGTAGTGGGTAGCGGTTCTTGATGGTAAGTTTGTTCAACTCTCGGTAGTCGATACACAACCTGAATGTACCATCTTTCTTCTTGACAAACAAAACAGGAGCTCCCCACGGTGATGTGCTTGGTCGAATGAAACCACGCTCTAAAAATTCTTGTAATTGGCTTTGCAGTTCTTTCATCTCGCTAGGTGCGAGTCTGTAAGGAGCACGAGCTATTGGTGCAGCTCCTGGTACAAGATCTATTTGAAATTGAACAGATCGATGTGGGGGTAATCCCGATAATTCTTTCAGAAATACATCGGGAAATTCTTTTGCAATGGGAACATTATTGATGCTCTTTTCTTCAGTTTGTACTTTCTCGACGTGTGCTAGAATAGCATAGCAACCTTTTCTTATTAGTTTTTGTGCCTTCAAATTACTAATGAGATGTAGCTTCGTGTTGCCCTTTTCTCCGTACACCATTAAGGGTTTTCCTTTTTCTCGTATAATGCGAATTGCATTTTTGTAACAGACGATCTCTGCTTTCACTTCTTTCAACCAGTCCATACCGATTATCACATCAAAACTCCCTAACTCTACTGGTATCAAATCAATCTTAAATGTTTCGCTAACCAGTTTAATTTCTCGATTCCGACATATATTATCTGCTGAAATTAATTTACCATTTGCTAATTCGAGTAAAAATTTACTATCCAAAGGCGTCAATGGACAACTTAATTTAGCACAAAAATCTCTACTCATATAGCTTCTATCCGCACCCGAATCAAATAAAACGTAAGCAGATTTATTGTCAATAAGAAACGTACCCGTAACAAGCTCCGGGTCTTCCTGTGCCTCTGCCGCATTAATATTGAAAACTCTTCTGCGGCCTTGTCCATTCGTGTTCTCCTGGTTCGGGCAATTTCTAATAATGTGGCCCGGTTTTCCACATTTATAACAAACTACATTGGCATAACTTGCTCCGACACTACTTGCTCCGCCATTACTCGTTCCGCCACCATTTGTTCCTTTCGTTCTATTAACCCCTGGTCCGTAGACCTCACACTTCGCCGCGCTATGACCATTTCTTTTACACTTGTTGCAAAATTTGGTGCAGAACCCCGAGTGATACTTTTCACACCTTTGGCATAGCTGCTTCTGATTGTTGTTGTTGTTGCGGTTATTATTATTGTTGGGATGATTGTTGTAGTTGCTGTTGTTGTTGTTGTTGTTGTTGTTGTTGTTGGGCCATTTGTTGTAGTTGCGATTGATGTTGCGATTGTTGGGATAATTGTTGCGATTATTGTTGTAATTGCTGTTGTTGTTGTATTGGTGATTCTTATCACCGTTTTCCTCTCACTTTATTTTGACTTGCTTCACATTGGCCTCTTCAGCAGTCTGTTCTTTAATTCTTTCTTCAATCTGGTTCACTAGTTTGTGAGCCATTCTACATGCCTGTTGTATAGAGGCGGGCTCGTGTGAACTTATATCTTCTTGGATTCTTTCCGGTAATCCTTTCACAAACGCGTCGATCTTCTCTTCCTCATCTTCGAATGCTCCCGGACACAATAGGCACAATTCTGTGAATCGTCTTTCGTACGTGGTAATATCAAATCCTTGGGTTCGTAACCCTCTAAGTTCTGTCTTGAGCTTATTGACCTCGGTTCTGGGACGGTACTTCTCGTTCATCAAGTGCTTGAATGCTGACCACGGTACTGCGTACGCATCGTCTTGTCCCACTTGCTCTAGATAGGTATTCCACCATGTTAACGCAGAACCTGTGAAGGTATGCGTTGCGTACTTCACTTTATCCTCTTCAGTACACTTACTTATGGCAAACACCGATTCCACCTTCTCGGTCCACCGTTTCAATCCGATCGGTCCTTCGGTTCCATCAAATTCCAAAGGTTTGCAGGCAGTGAATTCTTTGTAGGTGCATCCTACACGATTTCCTGTACTGCTAGATCCAAGGTTATTGTTGGTATGTAGCGCAGCCTGTACTGCGGCTATGTTTGAAGCTAGAAAAGTACGGAATTCCTCTTCATTCATATTCACGGTGTGTCGAGTAGTCGGTGCCATTTCCTTCAAAATAGTCAAATGGAACAAGTTAATCATACAGAATATTAAGAGTAGTTAATAGTATTTCGTAGCATAATATGAACTCATTTATAAAAGCTTTTTCTTCATATTAGCGTTTTATAAGTTTAAATTCGGGTAGTACCTACCCGTTAAGTTCATACTTAGTAGCTAATATACAATTCAACTACTACAATTCTATATGAAAAACTGATTATAATAATATTTTGCGTTCAAACTTTTATACAATATTTTACAAACTTACAATACCGCTTATTTTACATAAAGCATGAAATATAGCACACAATAACTTTGATACAAGATAGTTGTGAAGATAATTCTAGCTAGTACACAAGTCGTTCAGCAAAGGCAATAAAGACACGTAATTCATACGTCCAGAAACAAGTCATGCATTCTGGTTTTACTAGGATTACTTCCCATCCTTGGTCTTGTGGAACATAACCGTTATGGTCGTTGATAAGACAGCGTGTTGTAACGTCGTCAAAGGGACGAGGGTTACGTAATGTCCAACAGTCCCGTAACAATCTAAAAACCTCATTTCTTATCCCAATTACCGACTCCGTCACTTGTGGAAACGTTTTGTTTAATAGTTGTAGCCCGATGTTCTTGTTCTCACTTTGGTGAGAAGCGAACATTACTAATCCGTAAGCATAACATGCTTCTTTATGTTGCATGTTAGCCGCTTTTTCTAAATCACGAAGTCCAATATTCAGATATATTGAGTCAAAATAATTTCTTAACCCGTTGCGTAAAATAGCATTTGGGTTCCCCGCAATATATGCGTCAAAGTAAACACATCGTAACTTATGGGTTTCCCAATGTGATATCCCCCATCTTTCAAACGAAAGTCTCTTATAAACCAAGACATTCTTGGAACGTTCTTCGAATGTCTTACAAACTGATCTCGCCTTAAATAGCTGTGCCGAGGAATTCTGACCGACTCTAGACAAGATTTCATCAATCATGTCTCCGGGTAGGTCTCTTAAAATATTGGGTTGTCTATCCATTTTGTGTTTTTAAACTGTAAAATAGACAAGAGTTAGATTCATAAAAAAATACTTATTAATACAAGCAATTTTTACATATATCATAAAGCATAAGCACACTATATTACATATATTACACCACACGAATACAACTATCTTATTCCGACTCGCTCGTTTCTTCTTCTTCGGTTTTGGTTCGTTTTGCCAAGTTTCTAGGGATATATGATGTTCCCCTAATACTAACTGTCGTTTTCCACAACGGTTTAGAAAAACCTGGTGGTTTAGAGGTTCCCGGGTCATTGTTACAACTTAAGGACTTCGGGGGTTGACGATACATATAAAGTTCATCGGGATTGGAATTAGATTTCTCTATTTTTATGCCCTTTCCCTTATTATTTTCTTTTGCCTTTTTAAATTCAGTTGGGGTAATTTCTATAACATCATCGGAATTCTCGTCGGAATCCGATTCATCGGAGAATTTCTAATCCTCCCAATATTTTGCTTCCTTGGCGGAAACACCATTGACCATAATTAACCTTGGTCGGTTGGTTGAGGATTTTCTTTTACTTAACCGTTTTATTATTTCCCCCACCGGTTCTACTTCTTCATCCGGTTCCGATTCTTCTTCCGGTTCCGATTCTTCTTCCGGTTCCGACTCTTCTTCCGGTTCCTCTTCGGGAACTTGTGAATCAGTCCACGAATCATTTCAATTTACATTTGACTCTTCATTATTATTAGGTGAGTCAATGGGACTTGTTCTAGAGGTAGACATCTATCACATAATATCAAACGCGTTAAGAGATTAATATATCACATAATATTCACATGTTAAAAATATATAGTTTCCAACAAAATTTGTTAAGCAATCATTTTTCAAGTAAACACGGTCGAAGTCCAGACTCACTAATGCATCCTAACAAACTCGATAAGACACACTAATGCAAAATTCTGGTTCTCTAAGACCAACGCTCTGATACCAACTGAAATGTCCCGTTCTTATTGATTAAAAACATTCCATATTAATTGATTTCGTTGCGAGGTTTTGACCTCTATATGAGACGTTTTTCAAAGACTGCATTCATTTTAAAACAAACCATAACCTTTATTTCATCAATAAAGGTTTAAAAAGCTTTACGTAGATTATCAAATAATGATAATCTAAAATATCCTGTTTACACACGACCATTACATAATGGTTTACAATACAAATATGTTACAACAAAATAAGTTTCTTGAATGCAGTTTTTACACAATATCATACAAACATGGACTCCAAATCTCGTCCTTATTTAAGTATGCGACAGCGGAAGCTCTTAATAATCACCTGAGAATAAACATGCTTAAAACGTCAACAAAAATATTGGTGAGTTATAGGTTTAACCTATATATATATCAAATCATAATAATAGACCACAAGATTTCATATTTCAATACACATCCCATACATAGAGATAAAAGTCATTCATATGGTGAACACCTGGTAACCGACATTAACAAGATTCATATATAAGAATATCCCCATCATTCCGGGACACCCTTCGGATATGATATAAATTTCGAAGTACTAAAGCATCCGGTACTTTGGATGGGGCTTGTTGGGCCCGATAGATCTATCTTTAGGATTCGCGTCAATTAGGGTGTCTGTTCCCTAATTCTTAGATTACCAGACTTAATAAAAAGGGGCATATTCGATTTCGATAATTCAACCATAGAATGTAGTTTCACGTACTTGTGTCTATTTTGTAAATCATTTATAAAACCTGCATGTATTCTCATCCCAAAAATATTAGATTTTAAAAGTGGGACTATAACTCACTTTCACAGATTTTTACTTCGTCGGGAAGTAAGACTTGGCCACTGGTTGATTCACGAACCTATAACAATATATACATATATATCAAAGTATGTTCAAAATATATTTACAACACTTTTAATATATTTTGATGTTTTAAGTTTATTAAGTCAGCTGTCCTCGTTAGTAACCTACAACTAGTTGTCCACAATTAGATGTACAGAAATAAATTGATAAATATTATCTTGAATCAATCCACGACCTAGTGTATACGTATCTCAGTATTGATCACAACTCAAACTATATATATTTTGGAATCAACCTCAACCCTGAATAGCTAACTACAACATTCACATATAGAGTGTCTATGGTTGTTCCGAAATATATATAGATGTGTCGACATGATAGGTCGAAACATTGTATACGTGTCTATGGTATCTCAAGATTACATAATATACAATACAAGTTGATTAAGTTATGGTTAGAATAGATTTGTTACCAATTTTCACGTAGCTAAAATGAGAAAAATTATCCAATCTTGTTTTACCCATAACTTCTTCATTTTAAATCCGTTTTGAGTGAATCAAATTGCTATAGTTTCATATTGAACTCTATTTTATGAATCTAAACAGAAAAAGTATAGGTTTATAGTCGGAAAAATAAGTTACAAGTCGTTTTTGTAAAGGTAGTCATTTCAGTCGAAAGAACGACGTCTAGATGACCATTTTAGAAAACATACTTCCACTTTGAGTTTAACCATAATTTTTGGATATAGTTTCATGTTCATAATAAAAATAATTTTCTCAGAATAACAACTTTTAAATCAAAGTTTATCATAGTTTTTAATTAACTAATCCAAAACAGCCCGCGGTGTTACTACGACGGCGTAAATCCGGTTTTACGGTGTTTTTCGTGTTTCCAGGTTTTAAATCATTAAGTTAGCATATCATATAGATATAGAACATGTGTTTAGTTGATTTTAAAAGTCAAGTTAGAAGGATTAACTTTTGTTTGCGAACAAGTTTAGAATTAACTAAACTATGTTCTAGTGATTACAAGTTTAAACCTTCGAATAAGATAGCTTTATATGTATGAATCGAATGATGTAATGAACATCATTACTACCTTAAGTTCCTTGGATAAATCTACTGGAAAAGAGAAAAATGGATCTAGCTTCAACGGATCCTTGGATGGATCGAAGTTCTTGAAGCAGAATCATGACACGAAAACAAGTTCAAGTAAGATCATCACTTGAAATAAGATTGTTATAGTTATAGAAATTGAACCAAAGTTTGAATATGATTATTACCTTGTATTAGAATGATAACCTACTGTAAGAAACAAAGATTTCTTGAGGTTGGATGATCACCTTACAAGATTGGAAGTGAGCTAGCAAACTTGAAAGTATTCTTGATTTTATGTAACTAGAACTTGTAAAATATATGAAGAACACTTAGAACTTGAAGATAGAACTTGAGAGAGATCAATTAGATGAAGAAAATTGAAGAATGAAAGTGTTTGTAGGTGTTTTTGGTCATTGGTGTATGGATTAGATATAAAGGATATGTAATTTTGTTTTCATGTAAATAAGTCATGAATGATTACTCATATTTTTGTAATTTTATAAGATATTTCATGCTAGTTGCCAAATGATGGTTCCCACATGTGTTAGGTGACTCACATGGGCTGCTAAGAGCTGATCATTGGAGTGTATATACCAATAGTACATACATCTAAAAGCTGTGTATTGTACGAGTACGAATACGGGTGCATACGAGTAGAATTGTTGATAAAACTGAACGAGAATGTAATTGTAAGCATTTTTGTTAAGTAGAAGTATTTTGATAAGTGTCTTGAAGTCTTTCAAAAGTGTATGAATACATATTAAAACACTACATGTATATACATTTTAACTGAGTCGTTAAGTCATCGTTAGTCGTTACAAGTAAATGTTGTTTTGAAACCTTTAGGTTAACGATCTTGTTGAATGTTGTTAACCCATTGTTTATTATAACAAATGAGATGTTAAATTATTATATTATCATGATATTATGATATATAATATATCTTAGTATGATGTATATACAGTTAAATGTCGTTACAACGATAATCGTTACATATATGTCTCGTTTCGAAATCATTAAGTTAGTAGTCTTATTTTTACATATGTATTTCATTGTTAATACACTTAATAATATATTTACTTATCATTTAACATAATTAACCAAGTGTATCAATATCTTAATATGATTCATATGTACCTAGTAAGACGTTGTTATAACGATAATCATTATATATATCGTTTTTGAGTTTCTTAAATTAATAGTCTCATTTTTATGTATATAACTCATTGTTAAAATACCTAATGAGATACATACTTATAATAAAAACATGTTAACTATATATATAACCATATATATGTTATCGTATAGTTTTTACAAGTTTTAACGTTCGTGAATCACCGGTCAACTTGGGTGGTCAATTGTCTATATGAAACATATTTCAATTAATCAAGTCTTAACAAGTTTGATTGCTTAACATGTTGGAAACATTTAATCATGTAAATATCAATCTCAATTAATATATATAAACATGGAAAAGTTCGGGTCACTACAGAATGAGGTTAAGAACCAGAGTTGGATTAAGCATATTCATAATCATTGAAAGTATGGATCGAGAAAGAAAGTATTGGAATGGTGAAAATAATGGAATCGAAGAAGTTCATTTATAGTGAAAATACCAGACAAAGCAATCGAGGCAGATAATCGCATTTAGTTATAGAGATCTTAATTTCCATAAATCCCGAAGAATCAGATCTTATAGATTTCCAAGATTTTCTTTTATATCCCTTGAATTCCGAAATTCAATCAAGACAATGTCAAAAGTTAATACGAACTTTATTTTCCAAAATTCAACCATGACTATGTCAAAAGTATGAAACTTTTCACTCTTTTGTGATAGCTTCACTCGTACGCTACACATAATCGAATCATTTTGTCTATATTACGCAAAGATAATAAAACTCTATTTATCAACTCATATTCGTCATGAAAACATACTTATTGTTAGCCATGACCACCTCACTCAAATTTCGGGACGAAATTTCTTTAACGGGTAGGTACTGTGACGACCCGGAAATTTTTGATCAAATTTAAACTTAATTTTAATACGAATTCGACACAATAAGCAAAGTCTTTGATGTTGAGTCTAAAAACTTTGAACTGGTTTTATTTATGCAATTACCCTTTAACCAATTCCAACGATTCACGAACCATTGTTGAAAATAAAAATAGGTATATGTATAACAATAAATGTAAATATATAAATAATAATGGAAAGTAATGTAATATAATAAGATCAAATATGTAAATAAGATATAAAATAATTGTGTTGTACTTAAAAAGGATTTATACATAAATATATGATCTCTATAGATAATTATTATAATATGTACATTGTAATATATATAAGAATTTAATACTCAGTATAGGTTACTATATATATATATATATATATATATATATATATATATATATATATATATATATATTAGATATTACATAATTAATAATTTGCATATATTAAATGTAAAGACAAGTTAAGAATATAGTTGTCATAATAACCTTGTTATTACTTTCATTATTAATATTAATATCAATATCAAAATTAGTTTTATGAATATATTATAATTGTAATTTAGTTATTACCAGGTGATATTATTATTTACCAACTATTATTACTAATTCCTTTGTTAAAAATATTATTGTTATTAGTAATATTATTATTAGTATTATTAATAGTCTTAAAATAATTGTACTGGTTAATTTCTAAACTTTGCGAAGTAGATACAGATATATATATTAGGAAATCTGTATTATTTTTATTTAAGATTATTATTATTAATATAATTATAATTATTAATTATTAATTATTAATTATTAATTTATAGTATTCATAAAAATAAATTGTATAGCTTGACTTAAGATCAGAAACCAGTTACAATCGTTATCTAACTATAGATAATTGATTCTTCGTACAAATCAGTGTATTAGACACTAATATGAATCCAAAAATCTGTAAACTGTCTAGATTAATTGTTTTCTTTTTCCTCTGCTTACTATTCGTCCATGATATTGAGTCAAATTAAGTCTTCATCATATATCAATACATTGCTTAATTAGTGAAAACAATCACCCATCATAAGTCCAACCTCACACCATCAATCTATTACCTTCGGGTTATAAAACATTAAAACCGCCACACTTATCAACCCTATTATTCGATCACCACTTACAAACCCATGAGACAACCATCACAAATCACCTTGTATGATGTACTGTGCTGCACTATGTCTTTTTGTTTCCTTTCGAACATCCTTAAATTCTTCTACATCTATATATCATATGTACACATATATTTAATCAAGATATAAATATATATATACATACATACCATGTTTTAACCAAGCATCCCTTCAACCTTTTCAACACCATCGACCTCCATCATCACTCTAAGAAAAATGCCACCGTATTCTTCTACTGTTTCAGCAACCCATGGCCACCACTCAACGACTTCTGCTCGTCACACTATTCTGCCTTCTATTTTGGTTACAGCTCGAAATCACAGCTATATGGGTTCTTGTTTTTGTAATGATACAAGCGTATAATAATAAGCAAATAATGATGATAATGAATTGATAAATAATGATGATGATGGCACTTCTTCTTTTCTATTCCTTTTGTGGCCAACACTCAAAAGGTGCTTAGTTAATTTTTTCAAAATGGAAACAAGCAAATATGTGGACCATCGAGTTCACTTACATGTGGGCTTTTCATTTTTTGGTTCATAGTTAAAAAAAACGTCACGTGTCCTTCTTCTTTTTATTTCTCATTTCAGTTTGAATCATACAAGGGAGATAAATGGTATTTTAATACATGGGTTATTCAACCTTTTAGAAAATTATGCAAGTGGATCAAGTGGAGTTGATGGCCGATTACTTTGTATCAATTAAAATGGACGTGCAAAGTTTTTTTTTATTTGATTAGATAAATTCTTGAAACCCCACTTCCAAATCACTAATATGTGTCGTTCAATTGATAAGGGAATCCAAGAAAATGAATTTTAGTTTGGTGTAGCAACTTGGGCCGTATGTTATTTAATCATATAGTGGGTCGATGACATCAACACACCATTTGATGATGTAAGGAAGGACTTTTATTCGATCAGAGTGTCACAATTGTTTTCTGTTTCCCTTCATGTTCGTGGACCCAGCAAAAGGAAAATCGATACCCTTTATGCTTGTGGAGTTGAATAAAATTTTGTGGCCAACAATATGTAGGGTAAAGGTGCTTTGGTTAATTTTTTTTTTAAGATAATGGTGAATGGCGTAAGCTCCTTGCTGGTTTCGAAATTAATACAGCGAATTGTGCTACTAATTGAGATGGGACGGATAAATGGATTAAGGATCACTAAGGGGCCACGTTGAGTTTTAATGCATTGCAAGCCGATATATTTTTTTTAATAATACGGGCCAAGGTTATAGTTCTTCTTTTATGGATCATTTTATTATTGGGGTGTTCGGGTTACGAGAGGTCATGGGTTCGAGTCCCTAATGGGCTGTATATATTTTTTTGGGTCGAATTTCATTGAAGGTAGTCACTTAATCATAATCATTATTATTATTATTATTATTATTATTATTATTATTATTATTATTATTATTATTATTATTATTATTATTATTATTATTATTATTATTATTATTATTATTATTATTATTATTATTATTATCATTATTATTATTAATATTATTATTATTAATATTGTTATTATTATTATTATTAATATTAATTAGTGTTGTTATTATGTTAAAGTAATATGATAATCAATATTATTATCATTTTTGTTGTTACTAAGTAAAATCACTAAGTATTAACAGTAAGTAATATTAGTATTATTATCACTATCGTAATGCAAATTATAATTATCATTAATATTAATATTTTATCATATTTATATTTATTATTACAAAATATTAAGCACTAGATATTATTAAGTTGGAAATTAGAATCAAAACTAATAATTTCATTGTAAAAATAATACAACTTTCATATTAGAATCACTAGTATGATTCTTAAAATGTTTATTAAAACTATCATATAATTTATTTATTTAAATTAGTATCCTTATTAAAAACTTTCATTTCTATTTACATTACTATTATTACTATCATTATTATTATTATCCTTAAACTGGTATTATTATAATCATAAATTTCGCAAACGAAAGATAACTATATGAAAAATATATTTAAAACAAAACCTAACTATAATAATATTGTTATTAATACAAAAATTATATCACTAATAATAATATATAAATTTGTTCAAATACGATTATGTGCATTAATAAATATACAAATGATATAGGTTCGTGAATCTGAGGCCAACCTTGCACTTGTTCAATGACGTTATATGTATTTTTTCTACGAAATACAGTATGGTGAGTTTCATTTGCCTTTTTACCCTTTATATTTTTGGCCTGAGAATACATGCGCAATTTTTATAAATGTTTTACGAAATAGACACAAGTAATCGAAACTACATTATATGGTTGAATGATCGAAGCCGAATATGCCCTTTTTGCTTGGTAACCTAAGAATTAGTAAACCGATCTACTAATTGACGCGAATCCTAAAGATAGATCTATTGGGCCTAACGAACCCCATCCAAAGTACCGGATGCTTTAGTACTTCGATGTTGTTTTATCATGTCCGAAGGATTTCCCAGAATGATAGGGGATATTCTTATATGCATCTTGTTAATGTCGGTTACTAGGTGTTCACCATATGAATGATATTTTTGTCTCTATGCATGGGACATATATTTATGAGAACTGGAAATGAAATTCTTGTGGTCTATTAAAATGATGGAAATGAATGTTTACGATAAACTAATGAACTCACCATCCTTTTTGGTTGACACTTTAAAGCATGTTTATTCTCAGGTGATAAAGAAATCTTCCGCTGTGTATTTGCTCATTTTAAAGATATTACTTGGAGTCATTCATCGCATATTTCAAAAGACGTTGCATTCAAGTCGTTGAGGTCAATAGAGATTATTATTAAGTAAATGACAGATTAGGTCATTTATAGTTGGATATTATGAAATGGTATGCATGCCTGTCAATTTTCGATGTAAAGAGAGTTTAACTTTTAAAAACGAATGTAATATCTGAAAAATGTATCATATAGAGGTCAAATACCTCGCGATGTAATCAACTATTGAGAATCATTTATAATGTATATGAACGGGTCCTTTCACCTTGGTGCAGGTTCACCGGTGTATTCCTGAGTGGCAAATCGATCAAATTCATTCAACTCTTCCTCGTCCAGAGCTTCTAAGTTTATGTAATTTTCTTTAGTGAATGCTCCTTCAATGACCGTAGTAGGTTGGGGTTTCAAGTTAGTGACGAATTCTTCCTCTTCTTTTTCAGATTTTGGGATGATAAGCTGTGGTGCGGATGATATTATTGTTTCAGACTGAGAGGTGATGGGTTCGACGTCAGGATTTGTGTACACCACCATTGCAAGGGAGGTTTCGGCTGAGGTAACTACTGCTTCGGACATTTCAATTTCAATTTCAACTTCTTCTTTGAAATCAACAAACATAACTTCATCGAAATTATCTTCATCATCAGAGTTGATTGTGATCACGTCATGTCCTTCGGGGGCAACATCATCTTCTTCTACTGTGTAGTCAACCCCTTCGTCCATTCCTTCAGGCATGTCAGAGTCATCAACAATTTATTTCCCTTTCCTAGAAGAGCCAGGTGGAGTTTGTGTTTGACTGATAGATTGAGTGATATGCACAGTGGATCTTCCTCCGATATTCTCCCCGTCGTGTTGGCCGCCGGAATCGGGGTCATCATGTCACCTGGAGGAAGATGGTTGATCAGCATGACACGGGATTGGTTCAAGTACTGGTGGAAAATTCGGGATGAGCAGAAGGGAGTTGAGAAGACCAAGGATAGCTTTCTTGATGTAGTCACCCTCAGAAAGATTAACTGAGAGAAGATAAGCGTGGAATTCATTTTCCCATTGAATGTACGTGAGATTTGGTTGATGAGTGACAGTCTGGGTGATAGGAGATGATGTCATGATTGGAGGTGATGACGGTGGTGGGGAAGCATTGAGATCAGGTTGTGGTGATGTTAATCGTGGTGGTGAGAGAGCCATGGAGATAAATGGTGAGGATGTGATGGAGCCCTGCAAAGAAATGTTAGTGAAAACATCCTGAGATTCTTGAAGAAACTCAGTTGTCACCACTGTTGAGCTAGAGAGCTGAGTAGTGAGGCCTGCTGAAATAGGACTTCCAAGCGATCTTAGAGAAGCAATTTTCAGAGATTTGCTAAGCTCTACACTTGTTGTTGCAGTCTGAGCTATAGATACTGAACGTTCGGTATAGGACTGCACCAAATCCTTACGAGCACTAGACACATTTTCAAATTATTTTTGGCGAATCTCATCTAGAGATGCCGATTCTAACTCGTATGAAACAGATCTTTGTGCATCTGAGTGGCTTCCTAATGTTTGGGGGGGCTAACATTTTCTTTTTGCCCCATCTCACTCCCGGTTCGCACATCCTCTCTTGATTTTTCAACCCCACCCTCATTTCCATCCTTATCACTCCGATCAATATCGTGAAGAACCTTCTGGAGTTGTTCAGAGGTTACCTGCTTTGGTTTTGATTTTCTTTTAGGCCTATTTTCACCCTCAATTCTTTTCCCCTCAAGTTTTCTTTTCTTGGACCCTCGCTTACTAGAACCCTCACCAGGTGTCCTATCAGCTCCTTGGGCAGGTTCCCCAGGTGGTAGGGGATCCATAGGAGCTCCTATCTCTCTTAAATATCTCATTATTCTTGGATCATCTCGCGGTCCGAGATTTAGTAAATGAGCAGGTATGAGTTGAGCTTGAACATTCTTGGACCCTATTCTCTTTTGAATATATTTGATATATTCCTGCTCCACAAATGGTTCAACTTGATCTATAGGGATAGGTTCTGGAATTCCGGCGTTGTCATCAACGATGCCTGAGAGAATGTTTGCATAGAATCTCTGAAATTGAATGTACGATGGGAGCGGTGCTGAGTGTATTTCTATCAAGCGATCCTAGATAACTCTGCCAATGGGACTTGTTCATTATTATTATTAGGTGAGTCAATAGGACTTGTTCTAGAGGTAGACATCTATCACATAATATCAAACGCGTTAAGAGATTAATATATCACATAATATTCACATGTTAAAAATATATAGTTTCCAACAAAATTTGTTAAGCAATCATTTTTCAAGTAAATACGGTCGAAGTCCAGACTCACTAATGCATCCTAACAAACTCGATAAGACACACTAATGCAAAATTCTGGTTCTCTAAGACCAACGCTCTGATACCAACTGAAATGTCCCGTTCTTATTGATTAAAAACGTTCCATATTAATTGATTTCGTTGCGAGGTTTTGACCTCTATATGAGACGTTTTTCAAAGACTGCATTCATTTTAAAACAAACCATAACCTTTATTTCATCAATAAAGGTTTAAAAAGCTTTACGTAGATTATCAAATAATGATAATCTAAAATATCCTGTTTACACACGACCATTACATAATGGTTTACAATACAAATATGTTACAACAAAATAAGTTTCTTGAATGCAGTTTTTACACAATATCATACAAGCATGGACTCCAAATCTCGTCCTTATTTAAGTATGTGACAGCGGAAGCTCTTAATAATCACCTGAGAATAAACATGCTTAAAATGTCAACAAAAATGTTGGTGAGTTATAGGTTTAACCTATATATATCAAATCATAATAATAGACCACAAGATTTCATATTTCAATACACATCCCATACATAGAGATAAAAATCATTCATATGGTGAACACCTGGTAACCGACATTAACAAGATGCATATATAAGAATATCCCCATCATTCCGGGACACCCTTCGGATATGATATAAATTTCGAAGTACTAAAGCATCCGGTACTTTGGATGGGGTTTGTTAGGCCCAATAGATCTATCTTTAGGATTCGCGTCAATTAGGGTGTCTGTTCCCTAATTCTTAGATTACCAGACTTAATAAAAAGGGCATATTCGATTTCGATAATTCAACCATAGAATGTAGTTTCACGTACTTGTGTCTATTTTGTAAATCATTCATAAAACCTGCATGTATTCTCATCCCAAAAATATTAGATTTTAAAAGTGGGACTATAACTCACTTTCACAGATTTTTACTTCGTCGGGAAGTAAGGCTTGGGCATTGGTTGATTCACGAACCTATAACAATATATACATATATATCAAAGTATGTTCAAAATATATTTACAACACTTTTAATATATTTTGATGTTTTAAGTTTCTTAAGTCAGCTGTCCTCGTTAGTAACCTACAACTAGTTGTCCACAGTTAGATGTACAGAAATAAATCGATAAATATTATCTTGAATCAATCCACGACCCAGTGTATACGTATCTCAGTATTGATCACAACTCAAACTATATATATTTTGGAATCAACCTCAACCCTGTATAGCTAACTCCAACATTCACATATAGAGTGTCTATGGTTGTTCCGAAATATATATAGATGTGTCGACATGATAGGTCGAAACATTGTATACGTGTCTATGGTATCTCAAGATTATATAATATACAATACAAGTTGATTAAGTTATGGTTGGAATAGATTTGTTACCAATTTTCACGTAGCTAAAATGAGAAAAATTATCCAATCTTGTTTTACCCATAACTTCTTCATTTTAAATCCGTTTTGAGTGAATCAAATTGCTATGGTTTCATATTGAACTCTATTTTATGAATCTAAACAGAAAAAGTATAGGTTTATAGTCGGAAAAATAAGTTACAAGTCGTTTTTGTAAAGGTAGTCATTTCAGTCGAAAGAACGACGTCTAGATGACCATTTTAGAAAACATACTTCCACTTTGAGTTTAACCATAATTTTTGTATATAGTTTCATGTTCATAATAAAAATCATTTTCTCAGAATAACAACTTTTAAATCAAAGTTTATCATAGTTTTTAATTAACTAACCCAAAACAGCCCGCGGTGTTACTACGACGGCGTAAATCCGGTTTTACGGTGTTTTTCGTGTTTCCAGGTTTTAAATCATTAAGTTAGCATATCATATAGATATAGAACATGTGTTTAGTTGATTTTAAAATTCAAGTTAGAAGGATTAACTTTTGTTTGCGAACAAGTTTAGAATTAACTAAACTATGTTCTAGTGATTACAAGTTTAAACCTTCGAATAAGATAGCTTTATATGTATGAATCGAATGATGTTATGAACATCATTACTACCTTAAGTTCCTTGGATAAACCTACTGGAAAAGAGAAAAATGGATCTAGCTTCAACGGATCCTTGGATGGCTCGAAGTTCTTGAAGCAGAATCATGACACGAAAACAAGTTCAAGTAAGATCATCACTTGAAATAAGATTGTTATAGTTATAGAAATTGAACCAAAGTTTGAATATGATTATTACCTTGTATTAGAATGATAACCTACTGTAAGAAACAAAGATTTCTTGAGGTTGGATGATCACCTTACAAGATTGGAAGTGAGCTAGCAAACTTGAAAGTATTCTTGATTTTATGTAACTAGAACTTGTAGAATATATGAAGAACACTTAGAACTTGAAGATAGAACTTGAGAGAGATCAATTAGATGAAGAAAATTGAAGAATGAAAGTGTTTGTAGGTGTTTTTGGTCGTTGGTGTATGGATTAGATATAAAGGATATGTAATTTTGTTTTCATGTAAATAAGTCATGAATGATTACTCATATTTTTGTAATTTTATGAGATATTTCATGCTAGTTGCCAAATGATGGTTCCCACATGTGTTAGGTGACTCACATGGGCTGCTAAGAGCTGATCATTGGAGTGTATATACCAATAGTACATACATCTAAAAGCTGTGTATTGTACGAGTACGAATACGGGTGAATACGAGTAGAATTGTTGATGAAACTGAACGAGGATGTAATTGTAAGCATTTTTGTTAAGTAGAAGTATTTTGATAAGTGTATTGAAGTCTTTCAAAAGTGTATAAATACATATTAAAACACTACATGTATATACATTTTAACTGAGTCGTTAAGTCATCGTTAGTCGTTACATGTAAGTGTTGTTTTTAAACCTTTAGGTTAACGGTCTTGTTAAATGTTGTTAACCCAATGTTTATAATATCAAATGAGATTTTAAATTATTATATTATCATGATATTATCATGTATGAATATCTCTTAATATGATATATATACATTAAATGTCTTTACAACGATAATCGTTACATATATGTCTCGTTTAAAAATCATTAAGTTAGTGGTCTTGTTTTTACATATGTAGTTCATTGTTAATATGCTTAATGATATGTTTACTTATCATAGTATCATGTTAACTATATATATATCCATATATATGTCATCATATAGTTTTTACAAGTTTTAACGTTCGTGAATCACCGGTCAACTTGGGTGGTCAATTGTCTATATGAAACATATTTCAATTAATCAAGTCTTAACAAGTTTGATTGCTTAACATGTTGGAAACATTTAATCATGTAAATATCAATCTCAATTAATATATATAAACATGGAAAAGTTCGGGTCACTACAAGTAGCATGCTCGTACTCAGTGAATACATTGCGCATTGGGTGGTTTAGTAATATGGGGATCCAGTAGTCACATGAGGTGGGGACATCTTCATAGAAAAAGGCATTGTTCGACATTGTTGTTGTATCATGAGCATGGTTAGTTAAAACACAGTTCATATGGTGTGTTTGAAAAAGGTTGTGTCAAAAACATTTGATTATTCAATTAAAATTTGACAAAGATAGGTTTAAAACATTTCCAACACTTAGAAAATTTTGGGCATAAGCACTTTTCGAGCAATGGAAGGTTTTCAGGCAACAAGGGGTTTTCGAGCATGTACTAGTACTCATTTTCAGACAGGTTTTCAGACAGAGCTTTTCAAGCAGGGAGTATTTAGGCACTACACAATTTTCAGGCACACTTTTCAGACAGGTTTTCAGGCACACTTTTCAGACAAATATTTCGAGCAGCAAGTTTTCAGTCATTGAACATTTTTCAGGCAACAATAGTTTTCAGGCAACATTTTTCGAGCACAAGAGGAGTTTTCATACAGTTATTTTTCGAGCACATAAGGTTTTCAGACAACAGCTTTTTTAGGCACATTTTTTAGACAAAGACTTAAAGGATTTCAGTCAGTCACTATTACGATCACTGTTTTCGAGCGCTCGAAAACATGAGATTTTCGAGCACTCTGTCTGTTTGAGAACATATTCATTACTAAGCAGAAAAATCAACAAAGTATGCCAAATTGAGTTTTAATGAGTGAAATCTATGATAAACCTAACTCAATTAAAAGCATGAATTAAGGCCAAACCTTTAATATGATCAGAGTAAGTTACGAACCCTAAAATTGGCCCCCTTTTCGAATTTGAAGTGACACAAGCATCTAACAATGAATTAAGGGAAGCAATCATGTTCTATTCATCACATACATGAACCCTGATTCAATTTATCCTATCAGATTGTAATTATAGGTGTAATTGAACAAAGCAAGATCTTAGGGTTCGAAACCCCATTGCACAAAAAACAGAGATTAAGAATGTAATCATACAAATCATGGCATGTTTCATGTATTTAGGTGATTACAGTGACTTTAAAGTTTCTAAGAAACAACAAATTTAATCACACACACATGAAAATAGAGAAAAATACCGATTTGGTTGAAGGATGATGAAGGTGAACAGTGATGATGACGATGGTGTTCTTAGAGTGCAAGTAGGTCTTGGTAAAAATAATTTTAAAGTGAGATTTGAAAGTGATGGTTTAGAAAGTGATCTTTTCATCCTAATATAGACATGTGATGACTGAAAAATTCAATTTTCAGTCAGTGTTGCTCGAGAAACAATAGGACCAGATGCATTGCTCAAGAATTTACACTTTGGGCATAATTGCTCGAAAACCTTCATCATTTTTGCTCGAAAACTTTAGGCAGATTTGGATTTTAATGGGATTTTGGTACATCAAGATAACCTTTAAGAATTTTAAGAAATTCTGTGAAATAATCAAGTTAAAGTTTAAGCTTTAATTATTTTTCAAAATTTAATTTTCTCAGGTTTTAGCAGTTGTTTAGACCAGGAACTATGAGGCAGTCATATAGACACATCCTCTTAAGGCAGTCACAGGGACACATCCTTCGTCATTTGTTGACTGTGGTGTTGAGGCAGTCATTTAGACACATCTTCTTGAGGCAGTCACAGGGACACATCCTCCATCATTTGTTGACTAAAATTTTGAGGCAGTCATATAGACACATCCTCCTGAGGCAGTCACCAGGACACATCCTCCGTCATTGCTGACATTTTGATGTTAACTCCCCCTAGACAGTTGCCGGTTTCAGGAGAGTTAGATGAAGAGCGAGTTTTACATTGTTATTTGTGTAAAAGTCAGTTTAGATTTTGAAAGTCAAATTAAGATACCGGGTCTCGCACTGTAATTTATGTGAGAGCCATTGTTCTCATCTCCCCCTCAAAATGTGATGCATCAGATTTTGAAAAACTCAATACTCCTCCTTGGTAAGTGTATCACTCCCCCTAGGCACTTGCCAGGTTCTTAAATGGAAAAGAAATCAACCATGCCAATTTTACAAACTAGATTTTTAAATGTGGGTTCATCTAGTGCCTTGGTCAGTAAGTCAGCAAGTTAACTTTTGGTGGATACAAAATACAATTCAACATTCCCTTTCTCAACATGATCTTTAATAAAGTGATAGCGAATGTCAATGTGTTTGGTTCGAGAGTGGTAAACAGGATTGCTAGAGATAGCCATGGCACTCTGAGAGTCGTAGTAGATCGGGATTTTATGGAATCAGAATCCATAGTCAAGTAGTTGGGACTGCATCCATAGTACTTTGGAGCAACAGCTTGCAGCTGCAATGTACTCAGATTCAGCAGTGGAAAGAGAGATACAGTTTTGCTTGCGAGAGGACCAGCTGACTAACTTGTGACCTAGGAATTGGAGACCACCAGAGGTGCTTTTCCGGTTTACTTGGTCACCACTATGATCAGCATCAGTGAATTCTGTAAGGTTGAAGCCAGTCCCAAAGGGATACCAGAGTCCGAGATTGGGCGTGCCTTTGAGATATCTAAAGATTCTCATTACAGCCTTGTAGTGAGAATACCTAGGGTTGGCCTGAAAATGGGCACACGGACATACAGCAAACATGATGTCGGGTCTACTAGCAGTGAGATACATCAATGAGCCAATGAGGCTCCTATAGAGAGCTTGATCGAAAGATTGACCATCCAGATCAGCATGTAATGATATGTTGATTGACATTGGAGTGGGGCTGATTTTCATCTCAGGAAAGTTAAACTTTTTGAACATATCAGAAATGTATTTTGATTGACCGATGAAAATCCCCTTTGGAAGTTGTTTAACTTCTAATCCTAGAAAAAAATGGAGTTCTTCGAGCATGCTCATTTCAAACTTGTTCTTCATGAGTTCAGAAAACTCATAGCAGAGAGCGAGGGAAGTAGAACTGAAGATGATGTCATCAACATAGACTTGAATTAACAAGATGTGTTCTTTCTGTTTTCTGATGAATAGAGTCGTGTCAATGGTTCCACGTGAGAAGCCGTTCTTGAGAAGAAATGCGGTTAGGGTTTCATACCATCCCTATAGGAGCAATATACTGCATTAGTGGGTAGCTTTAGTGGCTTGTTTAGCGATTGCAAGAGCCTTGGAAAGGAGATACACGTGGTTGAGGCGTTTGGAGTCTACGAAACCTTCAGGTTGACTGACATAGACCTCTTCTTGAAGAATGCCGCTCAGAAAGGCAGCTTTTACGTCCATTTGATAACCTGTGAATCGCTTGTAAGCATCATATGAAAGAAATAGACGGATGGCTTCTAATCGAGCCACAGGTGCAAATGTTTTGTCGTAGTTAATTCTTTCTTGTTGTCTGAATCCTTTTGCTACAAGACGTGCTTTGTTACGAATGATGATGCCGTGAGGATCCTTCTTATTTTTGAAGATCCACTTGGTATCAATAATGGTTTTTCCATATGGACGAGGAACAAGTTCCCATACTTCAAGCTGATCAAATTGATGAATTTCTTCTTGCATGGCTATAGACCAGTCGGGATCTTGGAGGGCCTTAAAGGTAGTTTTAGGTTCGATCGTGCTCAGAAAGGCAGCGAAGAGGCATTCATTATTGGAAGCCTTTCGAGTGCGGACAGGAGCGTCTGGATCACCAATGATTTGATGAATTGGATGATCCGCAGTCCATTTCGTGGAATGTGGAAGAGGTGGAGTAGATTCATCATTAAGAGAGGAGACGGTATTCGAGGAAGATGAGGATCCAGAACGTTCAGTGTTGCCAGTAAGGTAGGTGGCATTTTCTTCCCACAGAGGAACAAGGGTATCTACATTTTGTTCGGTGGAAAGTATGGGAGGGGTTGCAGCGTCTAGAGACCTAGTATCTATTTCATTTGAAGGAGTATCTTCACTGGATTCGAGAGGAGATGATTCAACAGCTGGAGGATAAGAGTTGAAAATGGGAGCGTTGTTTGAGGAAGACACTCCAGTGTCAAGGTCATCTAGAAGAAGAAATTCGGAGGAATTACTTTTGTTGGATGGTGATTCGCCCACGACCGCTGGAGTAGAGGAACTTATTGTGATTGATTCGGGGAGAGCCGGTTCAGAGGGTACCGTGGGGTTTGACGGCATTGGAGGGATGATGGGTTCAAACAACACATCTAGATCATCAGAGGTGGCCAGTGGAACATGTCGGAAGTGAGGATCAGAATTGAGTCCAGGGCGAGAGCCGTTATGACCAAGAACCATTCCAGACATCTCATTAAACTTAACATTGGTGCTTTCTTTAATGATTCGAGTTCATTGATTATAAACACGATATGCCACACGATCTTGAGAGTAGCCAATAAATATTGCTTCATCACCGCGAACATCAAACTTTCCAAGGTTGTCCTCGTCGTTTAGAACATAGCACATGCATCCAAATATGCGAAAGTACTTCACGTTGGGTCGACGTTTGAAAAGAAGTTCATATGGAGTTTTGTCGAACCGACGATTAATAATGGGCCGATTTTGGGTGAAGCACGCAGTGTTAACAGCTTCAGCATAGAGGGACGGGGGTAGCTTGGAATAAACAAGTATTGTTCTTGCTGCTTTAACAAGGTTGCGATTACGTCTTTCAACAACTGCATTTTGTTGTGGAGTACGAGCAGCAGAGTTTTGATGGGTGATACCGGCATGATCTAGATAAGAGTTAAGAACAGAGTTTTGAAATTCCGTACCGTTATCAGTTCTGAGGATACGTACAAGCATATTGGTGGATAATTGGATTCTTTTCAGAAAATCAATGATTATTTTTGAAGTTTCAGACTTACTTTTCAGAAATCTGACCCATGTGTATCGTGAATAGTCATCAACTATCACCAGGATGTACTTTCTTCCACCAAGACTGGAAACACGCATGGGTCCACAAAGGTCATGTGAAGCATATGAAGTGGACTGGAGGTGTTAAATTCGGTTTTTGATTTGTGGGAGGATTTATGAATCTTTCCCATAGCACATGAAGGGCAAACGTGTGAAGTATCGAATGAGATTAGTGGAACACCGTCAACAAGGTTGTTGGAGACAAGTTTTTTGAGGTTCTGAGAGTGAAGATGTGACATCCGCTGATGCCACAACCATGAGGTTTCAGAGGAAGCTTTGGAAACCAGGCAGAGTGGTTGTAAGTTTGAAGACATGTTTTTCATGGCAAGAGAGTAAAGAGTGGATTCACGTTTTCCTTCGAGTAGGTTGTCTCCCTCCATGGTTTGAACACAGCACATAGATCTTTCAAAGATCACGCGGAGATCACTGTCACAGAATTGGCTGACACTGAAGAGACAGCACCCAAGTCCACGAACATAGGACACACGTTTGATGGTCACACCGCTGAACACATAATCTCCATACCCCTCGATTGTTGCAATTTCATCATTTCCAAAGCGAACAGTACCTAGGAACTTGTTGACATAGTTTATCAACATTGATTTATCACCAGTCATGTGTCTGGAACAACCAGAATCCAGATACCAAACACATGCTGGGATAACCTACAAAACAGAGTTAACCACAAGTTTTAGGGACCCCAGTTATCTCGTGTTCCTTGTAAGCAGATACATTCAGAGAATTTAGAGCATTAGGTTCATTAGGTGAAACATTCAACAAGGTCTGAACATTCATTACAACACACGAATCATGGTTTTGATGACCAAAATACAGACGTCTTTTACATCTATTACACATTAATGACCCGGACTGAGAAGCAAGACTTGAGGATGCTTGGACTGTTTCAGTCTTGGGTTTTCATGCTTTCAAAATGCTTTGTTTTGGTTTAGGTTCTACAAAATTTAAAACACCAAATTTAGACCTAGTTTGAAAATGATTCATGTCTTTAAGTAATGACTGTCTAGCCCTTTGTGCTCTTTTGCGACGATTTCGCTTTTGAGTCTTGGTGAATCCATCAAATATCCGCTTTGCAGCATGGTTGAGATTTGGTAGTTGTGGATGTTTGATGGATTCGGGGTTGTGTTTCAATGATCTATCACTGTTACTCTGGAAGGAGTTAGAGTGGTTGATATTTTGGTGGACGTGATGGCTGCTTGGACCACCCCTCCTGTCTAGAATAGGCGGTGCAGGGTGGTTGTGGGCTTTTCTTGCTGAGTGGTCATACACACCATGTTCTTGGATTATTCTTCGAACAGGGTTGTTTCGCCTTCCTATCAAGGTTGCGGAATGTGGTGGTTTGGGATCAGCACCCCTTTCAGTGACAATCATCTCTAAACGGGAGCCATGAATAGGGTTTTTTAGGATGGTGACAGCTGGAATGACAGGTTTCCTTGAGTTCACTACAGTAGTGTAAGGAAAGCCTTGGTGATGTGGGGAGAGAACTCGTTGAGAATAGGTGGGTACCCATGGTACAAATTTCTCTTTCATTGAATTTGATTCCTTTTGTTGAGAATAGTTTTGTGACAATGTTGGACCAAAATTCTTTTCGGCTTTTTCAAAATCACGATTCATTAAAACTTTTACTTGCAAATCGATGTTGTCCTTTTCAATAAGAGCAACATGTTTCTTATATCCTTTTAGTTCAAGTTTTAAGTCAACGATTTCTTTCCCGAGAGAATCAGCATGAACATTTGAGGGTTCGATAAGGTGGCAGGGTGACGGTTCCTGAGGGGCTTTGGACTTTGAAATCATTTCACAGAAAGTAGTCGCTTGACTAGCAATCTATTTTTGAAGTTCATGCACATCATGAGTAAGTTGATCATTTGTGGTCACATGTGAAATGTCCCGTTCTTATTGATTAAAAACGTTCCATATTAATTGAATTTCGTTGCGAGGTTTTGACCTCTATATGAGACGTTTTTCAAAGACTGCATTCATTTTAAAACAAACCATAACCTTTATTTCATCAATAAAGGTTTAAAAAGCTTTACGTAGATTATCAAATAATGATTATCTAAAATATCCTGTTTACACACGACCATTACATAATGGTTTACAATACAAATATGTTACAACAAAATAAGTTTCTTGAATGCAGTTTTTACACAATATCATACAAGCATGGACTCCAAATCTCATCCTTAGTTAAGTATGCGACAGCGGAAGCTCTTAATAATCACCTGAGAATAAACATGCTTAAAACGTCAACAAAAATGTTGGTGAGTTATAGGTTTAACCTATATATATCAAATCATAATAATAGACCACAAGATTTCATATTTCAATACACATCCCATACATAGAGATAAAAATCATTCATATGGTGAACACCTGGTAACCGACATTAACAAGATGCATATATATAAGAATATCCCCATCATTCCGGGACACCCTTCGGATATGATATAAATTTCGAAGTACTAAAGCATCCGGTACTTTGGATGGGGTTTGTTTGGCCCAATAGATCTATCTTTAGGATTCGCGTCAATTAGGGTGTCTGTTCCCTAATTCTTAGATTACCAGACTTAATAAAAAGGGGCATATTCGATTTCGATAATTCAACCATAGAATGTAGTTTCACGTACTTGTGTCTATTTTGTAAATTATTTATAAAACCTGCATGTATTCTCATCCCAAAAATATTAGATTTTAAAAGTGGGACTATAACTCACTTTCACAGATTTTTACTTCGTCGGGAAGTAAGACTTGGCCACTGGTTGATTCACGAACCTATAACAATATATACATATATATCAAAGTATGTTCAAAATATATTTACAACACTTTTAATATATTTTGATGTTTTAAGTTTATTAAGTCAGCTGTCCTCGTTAGTAACCTACAACTAGTTGTCCACAGTTAGATGTACAGAAATAAATCAATAAATATTATCTTGAATCAATCCACGACCCACTGTATACGTATCTCAGTATTGATCACAACTCAAACTATATATATTTTGGAATCAACCTCAACCCTGTATAGCTAACTCCAACATTCACATATAGAATGTCTATGGTTGTTCCGAAATATATATAGATGTGTCGACATGATAGGTCGAAACATTGTATACGTGTCTATGGTATCTCAAGATTACATAATATACAATACAAGTTTATTAAGTTATGGTTGGAATAGATTT
Source organism: Rutidosis leptorrhynchoides (assembly GCF_046630445.1). NCBI lineage: Eukaryota > Viridiplantae > Streptophyta > Magnoliopsida > Asterales > Asteraceae > Rutidosis > Rutidosis leptorrhynchoides. Next base: position 341,835,996 of record NC_092338.1, on the reverse strand, counting down.
GTTACTAATTTTCACGTAGCTAAAATGAGAAAAATTATCCAATCTTGTTTTACCCATAACTTCTTCATTTTAAATCCGTTTTGAGTGAATAAAATTGCTATGGTTTCATATTGAACTATATTTCATGAATCTAAACATAAAAAGTATAGGTTTATAGTCAGAAAAATAAGTTACAAGTCATTTTTGTAAAGGTAGTCATTTCAGTCGAAAGAACGATGTCTAGATGACCATTTTAGAAAACATACTTCCACTTTGAGTTTAACCATAATTTTTGGATATAGTTTCATGTTTATAATAAAAATCATTTTCTCAGAATAACAACTTTTAAATCAAAGTTTATCATAGTTTTTAATTAACTAACCCAAAACAGCCCGCGGTGTTACTACGACGGCGTAAATCCGGTTTTACGGTGTTTTTTTGTGTTTCCAGGTTTTAAATCATTAAGTTAGCATATCATATAGATATAGAACATGTGTTTAGTTGATTTTAAAAGTCAAGTTAGAAGGATTAACTTTTGTTTGCGAACAAGTTTAGAATTAACTAAACTATGTTCTAGTGATTACAAGTTTAAACCTTCGAATAAGATAGCTTTATATGTATGAATCGAATGATGTTATGAACATCATTACTACCTTAAGTTCCTTGGATAAACCTACTGGAAAAGAGAAAAATGGATCTAGCTTCAACGGATCCTTGGATGGCTCGAAGTTCTTGAAGCAGAATCATGACACGAAAACAAGTTCAAGTAAGATCATCACTTGAAATAAGATTGTTATAGTTATAGAAATTGAACCAAAGTTTGAATATGATTATTAACTTGTATTAGAATGATAACCTACTGTAAGAAACAAAGATTTCTTGAGGTTGGATGATCACCTTACAAGATTGGAAGTGAGCTAGCAAACTTGAAAGTATTCTTGATTTTATGTAACTAGAACTTGTAGAATATATGAAGAACACTTAGAACTTAAAGATAGAACTTGAGAGAGATCAATTAGATGAAGAAAATTGAAGAATGAAAGTGTTTGTAGGTGTTTTTGGTCGTTGGTGTATGGATTAGATATAAAGGATATGTAATTTTGTTTTCATGTAAATAAGTCATGAATGATTACTCATATTTTTGTAATTTTATGAGATATTTCATGCTAGTTGCCAAATGATGGTTCCCACATGTGTTAGGTGACTCACATGGGCTGATAAGAGCTGATCATTGGAGTGTATATACCAATAGTACATACATCTAAAAGCTGTGTATTGTACGAGTACGAATACGGGTGCATACGAGTAGAATTGTTGATGAAACTGAACGAGGATGTAATTGTAAGGATTTTTGTTAAGTAGAAGTATTTTGATAAGTGTATTGAAGTCTTTCAAAAGTGTATAAATACATATTAAAACACTACATGTATATACATTTTAACTGAGTCGTTAAGTCATCGTTAGTCGTTACATGTAAGTGTTGTTTTGAAACCTTTAGGTTAACGATCTTGTTAAATGTTGTTAACCCAATGTTTAAAATATCAAATGAGATTTTAAATTATTATATTATCATGATATTATCATGTATGAATATCTCTTAATATGATATATATACATTAAATGTCTTTACAACGATAATCGTTACATATATGTCTCGTTTAAAAATCATTAAGTTAGTAGTCTTGTTTTTACATATGTAGTTCATTGTTAATATACTTAATGATATGTTTACTTATCATAGTATCATGTTAACTTTATATATATATCCATATATATGTCATCATATAGTTTTTATAAGTTTTAACGTTCGTGAATCACCGGTCAACTTGGGTGGTCAATTGTCTATATGAAACATATTTCAATTAATCAAGTCTTAACAAGTTTGATTGCTTAACATGTTGGAAACATTTAATCATGTAAATATCAATCTCAATTAATATATATAAACATGGAAAAGTTCGGGTCACTACAGTACCTACCCGTTAAATAAATTTCGTCCCGAAATTTTAAGCTGTTGAAGGTGTTGACGAATCTTCTGGAAATAGGTGCGGGTATTTCTTCTTCATCTAGTCTTCACACTCCCAGGTGAACTCGGGTCCTCTACGAGCATTCCATCGAACCTTAACAATTGGTATCTTGTTTTGCTTAAGTCTTTTAACCTCACGATCCATTATTTCGACGGGTTCTTCGATGAATTGAAGTTTTTCGTTGATTTGGATTTCATCTAATGGAATAGTGAGATCCTCTTTAGCAAAACATTTCTTCAAATTCGAGACGTGGAAAGTGTTATGTACAGCCGCGAGTTGTTGAGGTAACTCAAGTCGGTAAGCTACTGGTCCGACACGATCAATAATCTTGAATGGTCCAATATACCTTGGATTTAATTTCCCTCGTTTACCAAATCGAACAACGCCTTTCCGAGGTGCAACTTTAAGCATGACCATCTCTCCAATTTCAAATTCTATATCGTTTCTTTTAATGTCAGCGTAGCTCTTTTGTCGACTTTGGGCGGTTTTCAACCGTTGTTGAATTTGGATGATCTTCTCGGTAGTTTCTTGTATAATCTCCGGACCCGTAATCTGTCTATCCCCCACTTCACTCCAACAAATTGGAGACCTGCACTTTCTACCATAAAGTGCTTCAAACGGCACCATCTCAATGCTTGAATGGTAGCTGTTGTTGTAGGAAAATTCTGCTAACGGTAGATGTCGATCCCAACTGTTTCCGAAATCAATAACACATGCTCGTAGCATGTCTTCAAGCGTTTGTATCGTCCTTTCACTCTGCCCATCAGTTTGTGGATGATAGGCAGTACTCATGTCAAGACGAGTTCCTAATGCTTGCTGTAATGTCTGCCAGAATCTTGAAATAAATCTGCCATCCCTATCAGAGATAATAGAGATTGGTATTCCATGTCTGGAGACGACTTCCTTCAAATACAGTCGTACTAACTTCTCCATCTTGTCATCTTCTCTTATAGGCAGGAAGTGTGCAGACTTGGTGAGACGATCAACTATTACCCAAATAGTATCATAACCACTTGCAGTCCTTGGCAATTTAGTGATGAAATCCATGGTAATGTTTTCCCATTTCCATTCCGGGATTTCGGGTTGTTGAAGTAGACCTGATGGTTTCTGATGCTCAGCTTTGACCTTAGAACACGTCAAACATTCTCCTACGTATTTAGCAACATCGGCTTTCGTACCCGACCACCAAAAATGTTTCTTGAGATCCTTGTACATCTTCCCCGTTCCAGGATGTATTGAGTATCTGGTTTTATGAGCTTCTCTAAGTACCATTTCTCTCATATCTCCAAATTTTGGTACCCAAATCCTTTCAGCCCTATACCGGGTTCCGTCTTCCCGAATATTAAGATGCTTCTCTGATCCTTTGGGTATTTCATCCTTTAAATTTCCCTCTTTTAAAACTCCTTGTTGCGCCTCCTTTATTTGAGTAGTAAGGTTATTATGAATCATTATATTCATAGATTTTACTCGAATGGGTTCTCTGTCCTTCCTGCTCAAGGCATCGGCTACCACATTTGCCTTCCCCGGGTGGTAACGAATCTCAAAGTCGTAATCATTCAACAATTCAATCCACCTACGCTGCCTCATATTCAGTTGTTTCTGATTAAATATATGCTGAAGACTTTTGTGGTCGGTATATATAATACTTTTGACCCCATATAAGTAGTGCCTCCAAGTCTTTAATGCAAAAACAACCGCTCCTAATTCCAAATCATGCGTCGTATAATTTTGTTCGTGAATCTTCAATTGTCTAGACGCATAAGCAATCACCTTCGTTCGTTGCATTAATACACAACCGAGACCTTGCTTTGATGCGTCACAATAAATCACAAAATCATCATTCCCTTCAGGCAATGACAATATAGGTGCCGTAGTTAGCTTTTTCTTCAATAACTGAAACGCTTTCTCTTGTTCATCATTCCATTCAAATTTCTTCCCTTTATGCGTTAATGCAATCAAGGGTTTTGCTATTCTGGAAAAGTCTTGGATGAACCTTCTGTAGTAACCCGCTAGTCCTAAAAACTGGCGTATGTGTTTCGGAGTTTTCGGGGTTTCCCACTTTTCAACAGTTTCTATCTTTGCCGGATCCACCTTAATACCTTCTTTGTTCACTATGTGACCGAGGAATTGAACTTCTTCCAACCAAAATGCACACTTTGAAAACTTAGCGTACAATTCTTCCTTCCTCAATACTTCTAACACCTTTCTCAAATGTTCACCGTGTTCTTGGTCATTCTTTGAGTAAATAAGTATGTCATCAATGAAAACAATGACAAACTTGTCAAGGTATGGTCCACACACTCGGTTCATAAGGTCCATGAACACAGCCGGTGCATTAGTTAAACCAAACGGCATGACCATAAACTCGTAATGACCGTAACGTGTTCTGAAAGCAGTCTTTGGAATATCATCTTCTTTCACCCGCATTTGATGATACCCGGAACGTAAGTCAATCTTTGAATAAACAGATGATCCTTGTAGTTGATCAAATAAGTCGTCGATTCTTGGTAGTGGGTAGCGGTTCTTGATGGTAAGTTTGTTCAACTCTCGGTAGTCGATACACAACCTGAATGTACCATCTTTCTTCTTGACAAACAAAACATGAGCTCCCCACGGTGATGTGCTTGGTCGAATGAAACCACGCTCTAAAAGTTCTTGTAATTGGCTTTGCAGTTCTTTCATTTCACTGGGTGCGAGTCTGTAAGGAGCACGAGCTATTGGTGCAGCTCCTGGTACAAGATCTATTTGAAATTCAACGGATCGATGTGGGGGTAATCCCGGTAATTCTTTCGGAAATACATCGGGAAATTCTTTTGCAATGGGAACATCATTGATGCTCTTTTCTTCAGTTTGTACTTTCTCGACGTGTGCTAGAACAGCATAGCAACCTTTTCTTATTAGTTTTTGTGCCTTCAAATTACTAATAAGATGTAGCTTCGTGTTGCCCTTTTCTCCGTACACCATTAAGGGTTTTCCTTTTTCTCGTATAATGCGAATTGCATTTTTATAACAAACGATCTCTGCTTTCACTTCTTTCAACTAGTCCATACTGATTATCACATCAAAACTCCCTAACTCTACTGGTATCAAATCAATCTTAAATGTTTCGCTAACCAGTTTAATTTCTCGATTCCGACATATATTATCTGCTGAAATTAATTTACCATTTGCTAATTCGAGTAAAAATTTACTATCCAAAGTGTCATAACCCGTCCTTAACCATAAGAACGCGTTAGATAACGTATGATTTCATTGCGAGGTATTGACCTCTATATGAGACATTTTTGAAAGAAAACTGCATATATTATACATTACAAACCATAACCATTATTTTTGTTACAAGCTTAAGACAATAAAAAGAAGATTAACGTTTAGCGATAATCTTCGACTTACAAACTTTACAAATGATGACAACAACACGGTTTCTAGCATATTTTACAATACAACATCTCGGATATGCAGTTTTATTTTTGACACAAACATGCGTACGCAAGATCCTGGTTAGATTCAACATGATGCAGCGGAAGCTTTAGAAATCACCTGAGAATAGACATGTTTTAAAAGGTCAACATAAAGTTGGTGAGATATAGGTTTAATGCCGGCAGCAATATATATATAGACCACAAGATTTCGTATATAAACAGTTTAATAAAAGTATTCTAAGTGGTTGAGCACTTGGTAACCATACTTAACATTTTCACGTCGCATATTCCCTTTAATATGAAATCTTACTACACCGTACCAAGTGTAGTCACAAAACGAAGTACTGTGCAACCGTTGAATACTGGTCGTCCAGTCCGGTTGGGGTTGTCAGGCCCGATAGATCTATCAACAGGATTCGCGTTTACAATACCGCTGTAAATATTAGTTACCAAGCTACAGGGAAGTATGCCAGTGGTACAACTCAACGTAGAACATATTTTTCAGTTACTTGTGTCCATATCGTAAAACATAAAATACATGTATTCTCATCCCGAAATATTTAGAGTTTAAAAGTGGGACTATATACTCACTCTTGTCTTGATGATATATATATTTTGACTCGGTCTTCCGGTTGATATCACGAACCTATCCATATATAATATATCAATATGTTTTCATTTTAAGACAAACGTTATATATATATATATACTTGTTATACTTTTAATACTTTGAATATTTCCTTAGTCCGAAGTTAGCTGTCCGAGGTTAGCAATTCAATTTTTAATGGTTCATTTTTAGATGTTTAATATACCCGCAATAAATAAAACCCCCAACGAAATAAATAAAACCCCAACGTATATGTATTGGTCGAGATTAATCTTGACCCATGGTACCGGTGTTGTCAAATGACGTGTTGCGTACAATCATGGGATCTTATGATTAATCTTCTCGTATTGTTTACGGGTGATCCTGAACCATATAAAATTGAATTATAAGTACATATATATAAAATATCATGTTATCTTAGAAATATGTGATTTATATCATTTTTTTCCAATTGATCCCGTAGTTGAAATGATCTAGGATAACCAATTTTGTTTCGGTCATAGTTTCTTCGTTACAAATCCGTTTTCGTTGATTCAAATTGCCATCTTCTTGGATCGAGTTCTTCTTTAAGACTATGAACTGTAAATACCTTGGTTTATATTCAAAATCATACGGCATAAGTGAAACATTAGTGAAACATATGAAGTTAAACATTTTTGTTACAACAAAATCATTTAATGACCATTTTTCTAAAAATACTTATACTTTGAAAAACCAAGTTTTACCTTGTTAAATTAGCATATACATAAGTTATATTACAGGTCTTGAAGTATTTTAAAAGTTAAGTTAGAAGGATCTATTTAGTTTGCAAACAAGTTTGAAAACATTCAAACTATGTTCTTGTTGTTAAACTTTTGTACCACAAAATAAGATAGCTATATATATATGAATCGAATAAGGTTATGAACATAGATTCTACCTCAAGTTCCTTGGATAAGTTTGCTGTAAAAGAGGAGTAAGAAGCTAGAATCAAAAGGGTGATAGAAGTGGATGAAAGATTGGAAGTAAGTTGGTGTTCTTGGAAGGTTTTCTTGAAGTGTTGTTGTAAGAGTTTTCTTATGGTGTTTTAGTATGGTTTTTGAAGCTAGATCTTTATGGAACTTTGCTGGATTGTTATGGAGTTTAGAGAGTAAGAAAGAGTGTGTGTTTTTAGTTAAGAGATTGAAGTAAAAATGAATCAAAAATGATGATACATATATACTCCTAAAAATGTGATCTTTAAGGATAACATGACAAAATTTTAGTTTGTATTTTTGTAATTAGTCTTGCAATGATTCAAAAGTAATTACCTTATACATAAGGCATGAATAAGGGCTGGTTAGGTGGTGATTTGATGTGTATATACCAATAGTAAATACGTATAGAAGCTTGGTATGATACGAGTACAAATACTCTAGGTATACGTATAGAAATTTTGTGAAAAATGGAATGAGGATTCAAATATAGCTATCTTTTGTGAATACACTTATATGATTTTATGTATTTAAGTTCTTAAAAGTGATTAAATACATTACTTATACAATATATGTATAAACATTATATGTCTTAAGTATTTATGTCAAATAACGTTACGTATAGTTATCGTTTTGAAAACTTAAGTTAGTAGTTTCAAAATACACATATAACTTGTTGTTATTAATATAAAATGAGGTATTAAAACATTCCTTAATCATGTTAAATATGTATATATACATATATATACACAAACGTATAATTATCATATATTGTATAGTTCGTGATATCATCGGTCAAACTAGACGGTCAAACGTTGTGTAAAACTCTTTTCGAAAACATAAGTCTCGACAATTTGGATTGCTTATCAAGTTGGTAATGTTTAATTTATGTAAATATCAATCTTATAAGTATAGAACGATCGAAAAAATGCGGGTCGTTACATTACCTCCCCGTTAAATAAATTTCGTCCCGAAATTTTAAAATTGTACCTATTTTGCGTTATCGAGAAACAAGTGTGGATACTTTTGTTTCATTTGATCCTCTCGTTCCCACGTAAACTCGGGACCTCTTCTAGCATTCCAACGAACCTTAACAATCGGTATATTGCTCTGTTTGAGCTGTTTAACTTCACGGTCCATGATTTCGATTGGTTCTTCGACGAATTGTAGTTTCTCGTCGACATGGATTTCTTCAAGAGGAATGGTGAGGTCTTCCTTTGCAAGACACTTCTTCAGGTTTGAGACGTGAAAGGTATTATGTACTCCAGCGAGTTGTTGCGGTAACTCGAGCCGATAAGCTACCGGTCCAATGCGTTCGATGATCTTAAACGGGCCTACGTACCTTGGGTTCAGTTTACCCCTTTTTCCAAAACGTATCACACCTTTCCAAGGTGACACCTTTAGCATAACCATGTCCCCAATCTGAAACTCTAATGGTTTCCTTCGGACATCGGCGTAGCTCTTTTGGCGACTTCGGGCTGTTTTCAATCTCTCCTTGATTTGTACTATCTTCTCAGTCGTTTCGTGTATGATCTCGGGACCAGTTAATTGTCGATCTCCTACTTCATTCCAACAGATAGGAGATCTACACTTCCTTCCGTACAATGCTTCGAATGGCGCAGCTCCAATGCTCGCATGATAACTATTATTATACGAGAATTCTGCTAACGGTAGATATTTATCCCATCCGTTTCCAAAATCGATCACACATGCCCTGAGCATGTCTTCGAGAGTCTGAATCGTTCTCTCACTCTGTCCATCGGTTTGTGGATGATATGCGGTACTCATATCCAACCGAGTTCCTAGTGCCTCCTGTAGTGATTGCCAGAATTTTGAGGTAAATCTACTATCACGATCGGATATAATGGAAATAGGTATTCCATGCCTTGAAACAACTTCCTTTATATACAATCGTAATAGTTTCTCCATTCTATCCGTTTCCTTTATAGGTAAGAAATGTGCAGACTTGGTGAGACGATCAACAATCACCCAAATGGTGTCGTATCCCCAGGCAGTCTTTGGTAACTTTGTGATGAAATCCATGGTAATACCATCCCATTTCCATTCTGGGATTTCTGGTTGTTGAAGTAACCCTGACGGCTTCTGGTGTTCTGCTTTGACCTTAGAACAAGTTAAACACTCCCCAACATATGTTGCAACGTCGGTCTTTAAATTAGGCCACCAATAACGTGTCTTAAGATCTTGATACATCTTTCCAACTCCAGGATGTATCGAGTATCTTGTCTTATGTGCCTCGTTCAATATTAACTTCCTTAATCCACCCAACTTCGGTACCCAAATACGATTTGCAAAATATCGAATTCCATCTTCCCGCATAACGAGTTGCTTCTCATACTTCTTCATTATTTCATTTCCTTTATTTTCTTTAGTAAGTGCTTCTCGTTGAACTTCTTTGATTTGTGAGTTGAGATTCATGCGAATTTTTATATTCATTGCTCGAACTCGAATTGGTTCTCGTTCCTTTCTGCTTAAAGCATCGGCCACCACGTTCGCCTTTCCGGGATGATAACGAATTTCACAATCATAGTCGTTTATTAACTCGACCCACCTACGTTGCCTCATGTTCAATTGTTTCTGATCAAAAATATGTTGAAGGCTTTTATGATCAGTAAACACAGTGAATTTAACCCCATACAAGTAGTGTCTCCACATCTTCAATGCAAACACGACTGCTCCCAATTCTAGATCATGCGTCGTATAATTTCGCTCGTGAATCTTCAATTGTCGGGATGCAAATGCAATAACTTTCTTCCGTTGCATAAGAACACAACCAAAACCTTGTCGCGAAGCGTCACAATATATTTCAAAATCATCGTTCCCTTCAGGTAACGATAAAATAGGCGCCGTAGTTAACTTCTTCTTCAGTAATTGAAATGCGTTCTCCTGCTCCGAGGTCCATTCGTATTTCTTCCCTTTTTGTGTTAATGCTGTCAACGGCTTAGCTATTCGGGAAAAATCTTGAATAAACCTTCTATAATAACCGGCTAAACCCAAAAATTGGCGTATCTGTGTTGGTGTCTTAGGAGTCTCCCATTTTTCAATAGCTTCAGTTTTTGCTGGATCAACTTGAATTCCTTTGCTATTAACAACGTGGCCAAGAAATTGCACTTCTTTCAACCAAAAAGCACACTTAGAAAATTTAGCATATAGCTGTTCTTTTCTTAACAACTCCAATATCAACCTTAAATGCTCTTCATGCTCTTGCTCACTCTTGGAATAGATAAGAATATCATCAATGAAAACGATAACAAACTTATCCAAATACGGACTACAAACTCGATTCATGAGGTCCATGAATACAGCTGGCGCATTTGTCAACCCAAACGGCATGACCAAAAATTCGTAATGACCATAACGTGTTCGAAAAGCAGTTTTCGGAATGTCCTCTTCTTTGACACGTAGTTGATGATAGCCCGATCTTAGGTCGATTTTCGAATAAACACATGATCCCTGGAGTTGATCAAATAAGTCGTCAATTCTCGGTAGTGGATACCGATTTTTGATAGTTAACTTATTTAATTCACGATAATCTATGCACATCCTAAAAGATCCATCTTTCTTTTTAACAAATAGAATCGGAGCTCCCCACGGTGAAGTACTTGGTCGTATGAATCCACGGTCTAGTAATTCTTTTAACTGACTTTGAAGTTCTTTTAATTCGGACGGTGCAAGTCTATATGGCGCACGAGCCACTGGTGCAGCTCCTGGTACTAAATCTATTTGAAATTCTACCGATCTAAATGGAGGTAATCCCGGCAATTCTTCCGGAAAAACTTCAGGAAAATCTCTTGCCACAGGCACGTCGTTGATGCACTTTTCTTTCTTTTCGACTTTATTAACATGTGCTAAAATAGCGTAACATCCCTTTTCTAAACACTTCTTGGCTTTCAAACAGCTAATGAGTTTTAGCTTTGAATTACCCTTCTCTCCATAAATCATCACCGGTATTTTATCCTTACCAGGAATACGAATTGCCTTCTTGGCACAAACAACTTCCGCTCCTATTTTGGACATCCAGTCCATGCCGACTATTACATCAAAACCTCCTAATTCCACGGGTATTAAGTCGATTTTAAACGTTTCTCCGGCTAGATTTATTTCACAATCACGACAAATTTTATCGGCTTTAATTAGTTTACCATTAGCTAACTCAATCAAGTACTTAGCATCTAGAGGTAATGATGAACAATTCAATTTAGTGTAAAAATTTATACACACGTAACTTCTATCGGCGCCAGTATCAAATAAAATAGATGCTGATAAGTTATTAATGGTAAACGTACCCGTAACAAGCTCCGGGTCTTCTCGTGCCTCTCTAGCATTAATAACAAACGCTCTTCCACGTGCAGGTCCGCCATTCTGATTCGGGCACTGGCTCTTATAGTGACCTTGTTTTCCACACCCAAAACAAGTAATGTTAGCCAAAGCAGTTCTATTTGCGTTGGTGGCAGGAGTCTTGTTACCATTTGTAACGAGAGCCTTACAATCTTCAGCAAGATGTCCCTGTCTATTGCATTTAGTGCACAACACACTACAGTAACCAAAATGATGTTTGTGACAACGGTTGCATAAAGGACTTTGTCCTTTATAACCAAAGCTTGAACCACCACCTGCACCTTGTATGGTTTCTTGTTTCTTAAAAGATTGTTGTTGGTTACCTCGATCATAATTTCCATTCCACTTTCTTTTGTTACCTGATACCTTCACATCAGTATTGGATACTTTCTTATCCAGAATGACCTGATCCATTAACTCGTTCGCCATGGTTATAGCTTCATGAATTGTCTTAGGTTTCGATGCTGTAACGTTTGCCTTGACCTTTTTGGGCAAACCACCTTTGTACATTTCAATCTTCCGTGCTTCGGTTGGAACCAATTCAGGACATAGTAAAACTAATTCCATGAATCGCTGATTGTAGTTGGTGATTTCAGTACCAACCACCTTCAAACTTCGTAACTCATCTTCTAACTTAATAACCTCATTCCTTGGACAATACTCGGTGATTATCATCGCTTTGAATTCTTCCCATGGAGTATCATAAGCTACATCTCCTCCTACCGCCTTCACATAATTCTTCCACCATGTGAGTGCACTATCTTGTAAAGTGCACGATGCAAACTTGGTCATGTCTTTTTCATCACAACCACTGATTTTGAACACCGTCTCCATCTTTTCTATCCATCGGGTTAAACCGATCGGTCCTTCCGTTCCACTGAATGATGATGGCTTGCAAGCTTGAAACGTCTTGTAGGAGCATCCTACACGAGGATTTGGGTTAACTGCAGCAGCTCTTGCAGCTTCGACCCATAGCATTCTATCGTTCACTCGCTGGTTGATGAGTTCCTCGAGTTCTTGTTCCGTCATTCGATTCAATCGCGCCATTTCCTAATGAAAGAAAATAATTATTCACATGGAATATTATAGATGTAGTGTGTATTTATAGTACATTTATAGCTTGTTAATAATATGAACCAGGTATTATTATAAAAGCCTTTTCTTCTTATTAGCGTTTTATAATTATATCTTGGGTAGTACCTACCCGTTAATGTTCATACTTAATAGCTTAGTACAGAATCAATTACTACAATCTAAATAATACTTAACCATGGAAAATTATTGCATTTCATACTTCGCTATTTTACATATGCTTATCTTACATCAAACTTTAAGCAAACCACACTAATAATATTATACAAAACATTATATGATTCCATGGCTTAATACGGCAGTGCATCGTTCGGTCTATTTTCTAGGGCGTTTAGTTCCAATGAATGGCCTAACGCTTATCCTAGCTGTCTGCCTACGTTTTGGCTGAGGAGCCGAAGAACTAGATGCGGGGATAGCACTAATAGGAATAGCGGGAATAGGGGTGGTAGTGTTGAGTGGAATTGGTGCTACGTCATTCTTACTAAGTTCGGGATTTGAATTTTCTAATTCATTCGCTTTTCGTTTCTTTCCTTGATCGAATTTTTCTTTCGTAATTTCTAGTATTTCTTCCTCGGGTTCACTTTCTTCTTCGGGTTCACTTTCCTCTTCGGGTTCACTTTCCTCCTCGGGTTCACTTTCCGATATTTCTATAGTTGGTTCATCCGGAAATTGTGAGTCTTCCCCAAAAATACCACTTTCGTCATCGGATATGTTAATGACTGAAACACAATCTGAAGGTTCTGATTCGGAGTCGCTGAATGTGATAATAAGTTTCGAGCCCGACATCTATCACACAACAACTAACCCATTAGTACTACATAATATTTACATATAAATTTTAACCAACAGTGATAAGCAATGGTTTTTTTTTTTTTTTTTTTTAAATCAGACCCGGTCAAAGTCCAGACTTTACTAATGTATCCTAAAGACTTATCAGTTAGACACACTAATGCAAACCTGGTTCGCTAAGACCACCGCTCTGATACCACATGTCATAACCCGTACTTAACCATAAGAACGCGTTAGATAACGTATGATTTCATTGCGAGGTATTGACCTCTATATGAGACATTTTTGAAAGAAAACTGCATATATTATACATTACAAACCATAACCATTATTTTTGTTACAAGCTTAAGACAATAAAAAGAAGATTAACGTTTAGCGATAATCTTCGACTTACAAACTTTACAAATGATGACAACAACACGGTTTCTAGCATATTTTACAATACAACATCTCGGATATGCAGTTTTATTTTTGACACAAACATGCGTACGCAAGATCCTGGTTAGATTCAACATGATGCAGCGGAAGCTTTAGAAATCACCTGAGAATAGACATGTTTTAAAAGGTCAACATAAAGTTGGTGAGATATAGGTTTAATGCCGGCAGCAATATATATATAGACCACAAGATTTCGTATATAAACAGTTTAATAAAAGTATTCTAAGTGGTTGAGCACTTGGTAACCATACTTAACATTTTCACGTCGCATATTCCCTTTAATATGAAATCTTACTACACCGTACCAAGTGTAGTCACAAAACGAAGTACTGTGCAACCGTTGAATACTGGTCGTCCAGTCCGGTTGGGGTTGTCAGGCCCGATAGATCTATCAACAGGATTCGCGTTTACAATACCGCTGTAAATATTAGTTACCAAGCTACAGGGAAGTATGCCAGTGGTACAACTCAACGTAGAACATATTTTTCAGTTACTTGTGTCCATATCGTAAAACATAAAATACATGTATTCTCATCCCGAAATATTTAGAGTTTAAAAGTGGGACTATATACTCACTCTTGTCTTGATGATATATATATTTTGACTCGGTCTTCCGGTTGATATCACGAACCTATCCATATATAATATATCAATATGTTTTCATTTTAAGACAAACGTTATATATATATATATACTTGTTATACTTTTAATACTTTGAATATTTCCTTAGTCCGAAGTTAGCTGTCCGAGGTTAGCAATTCAATTTTTAATGGTTCATTTTTAGATGTTTAATATACCCGCAATAAATAAAACCCCCAACGAAATAAATAAAACCCCAACGTATATGTATTGGTCGAGATTAATCTTGACCCATGGTACCGGTGTTGTCAAATGACGTGTTGCGTACAATCATGGGATCTTATGATTAATCTTCTCGTATTGTTTACGGGTGATCCTGAACCATATAAAATTGAATTATAAGTACATATATATATATATATAAAATATCATGTTATCTTAGAAATATGTGATTTATATCATTTTTTTCCAATTGATCCCGTAGTTGAAATGATCTAGGATAACCAATTTTGTTTCGGTCATAGTTTCTTCGTTACAAATCCGTTTTCGTTGATTCAAATTGCCATCTTCTTGGATCGAGTTCTTCTTTAAGACTATGAACTGTAAATACCTTGGTTTATATTCAAAATCATACGGCATAAGTGAAACATTAGTGAAACATATGAAGTTAAACATTTTTGTTACAACAAAATCATTTAATGACCATTTTTCTAAAAATACTTATACTTTGAAAAACCAAGTTTTACCTTGTTAAATTAGCATATACATAAGTTATATTACAGGTCTTGAAGTATTTTAAAAGTTAAGTTAGAAGGATCTATTTAGTTTGCAAACAAGTTTGAAAACATTCAAACTATGTTCTTGTTGTTAAACTTTTGTACCACAAAATAAGATAGCTATATATATATGAATCGAATAAGGTTATGAACATAGATTCTACCTCAAGTTCCTTGGATAAGTTTGCTGTAAAAGAGGAGTAAGAAGCTAGAATCAAAAGGGTGATAGAAGTGGATGAAAGATTGGAAGTAAGTTGGTGTTCTTGGAAGGTTTTCTTGAAGTGTTGTTGTAAGAGTTTTCTTATGGTGTTTTAGTATGGTTTTTGAAGCTAGATCTTTATGGAACTTTGCTGGATTGTTATGGAGTTTAGAGAGTAAGAAAGAGTGTGTGTTTTTAGTTAAGAGATTGAAGTAAAAATGAATCAAAAATGATGATACATATATACTCCTAAAAATGTGATCTTTAAGGATAACATGACAAAATTTTAGTTTGTATTTTTGTAATTAGTCTTGCAATGATTCAAAAGTAATTACCTTATACATAAGGCATGAATAAGGGCTGGTTAGGTGGTGATTTGATGTGTATATACCAATAGTAAATACGTATAGAAGCTTGGTATGATACGAGTACAAATACTCTAGGTATACGTATAGAAATTTTGTGAAAAATGGAATGAGGATTCAAATATAGCTATCTTTTGTGAATACACTTATATGATTTTATGTATTTAAGTTCTTAAAAGTGATTAAATACATTACTTATACAATATATGTATAAACATTATATGTCTTAAGTATTTATGTCAAATAACGTTACGTATAGTTATCGTTTTGAAAACTTAAGTTAGTAGTTTCAAAATACACATATAACTTGTTGTTATTAATATAAAATGAGGTATTAAAACATTCCTTAATCATGTTAAATATGTATATATACATATATATACACAAACGTATAATTATCATATATTGTATAGTTCGTGATATCATCGGTCAAACTAGACGGTCAAACGTTGTGTAAAACTCTTTTCGAAAACATAAGTCTCGACAATTTGGATTGCTTATCAAGTTGGTAATGTTTAATTTATGTAAATATCAATCTTATAAGTATAGAACGATCGAAAAAATGCGGGTCGTTACACAAAGGCGTCAATGGACAACTTAATTTAGCACAAAAATCTCTACTCATATAGCTTCTATCCGCACCCGAATCAAATAAAACGTAAGCAGATTTATTGTCAATAAGAAACGTACCCGTAACAAGCTCCGGGTCTTCCTGTGCCTCTACCGCATTAATATTGAAAACTCTTCCGCGGCCTTGTCCATTCGTGTTCTCCTGGTTCGGGCAATTTCTAATAATGTGGCCTGGTTTTCCACATTTATAACAAACTACATTGGCATAACTTGCTCCGACACTACTTGCTCCGCCATTACTCGTTCCGACACCATTTGTTCCTTTCGTTCTATTTACCCCTGGTCCGTAGACCTCACACTTCGCCGCGCTATGACCATTTCTTTTACACTTGTTGCAAAATTTGGTGCAGAACCCCGAGTGATACTTTTCACACCTTTGGCATAGCTGCTTCTGATTGTTGTTGTTGTTGTTGTTGCGGTTATTATTGTTGTTGGGATGATTGTTGTAGTTGCTGTTGTTGTTGTTGTTGTTGTTGTTGTTGGGCCGTTTGTTGTAGTTGCGATTGATGTTGCGATTGTTGGGATAATTGTTGCGATTATTGTTGTAATTGCTGTTGTTGTTGTATTGGTGATTCTTATCACCGTTTTCCTCCCACTTTCTTTTGACTTGCTTCACATTGGCCTCTTCAGCAGTCTGTTCTTTAATTCTTTCTTCAATCTGGTTCACTAGTTTGTGAGCCATTCTACATGCCTGTTGTATGGAGGCGGGCTCGTGTGAACTTATATCTTCTTAGATTCTTTCCGGTAATCCTTTCACAAACGCGTCGATCTTCTCTTCCTCATCTTCGAATGCTCCCGGACACAATAGGCACAATTCTGTGAATCGTCTTTCGTACGTGGTAATATCAAATCCTTGGGTTCGTAACCCTCTAAGTTCTGTCTTGAGCTTATTGACCTCGGTTCTGGGACGGTACTTCTCGTTCATCAAGTGCTTGAATGCTGACCACGGTAGTGCGTAAGCATCATCTTGTCCCACTTGCTCTAGATAGGTATTCCACCATGTTAACGCAGAACCTGTGAAGGTATGCGTAGCGTACTTTACTTTGTCCTCTTCGGTACACTTACTTATGGCAAACACTGATTCGACCTTCTCGGTCCACCGTTTCAATCCGATCGGTCCTTCGGTTCCATCAAATTCCAAAGGTTTGCAGGCAGTGAATTCTTTGTAGGTGCATCCTACACGATTTCCTGTACTGCTAGATCCAAGGTTATTGTTGGTATGTAGCGCAGCCTGTACTGCGGCTATGTTTAAAGCTATAAAAGTACGGAATTCCTCTTCATTCATATTCACGGTGTGTCGAGTAGTCGGTGCCATTTCCTTCAAAATAGTCAAATGGAACAACTTAATCATACAGAATATTAAGAGTAGTTAATAGTATTTCGTAGCATAATATGAACTCATTTATAAAAGCTTTTTCTTCATATTAGCGTTTTATAAGTTTAAATTCGGGTAGTACCGACCCGTTAAGTTCATACTTAGTAGCTAACATACAATTCAACTACTACAATTCTATATGAAAAACTGATTATAATAATATTTCGTGTTCAAACTTTTACACAATATTTTACAAACTTACAATACCGCTTATTTTACATATAGCATGAAATATAGCACACAATAAATTTGATACAAGATGGTTGTGAAGATAATTCTAGCTAGTACACAAGTCGTTCAGCAAAGGCAATAAAGACACGTAATTCATACGTCCAGAAACAAGTCATGCATTCTGGTTTTACTAGGATTACTTCCCATCCTTGGTCTTGTGGAACATAACCGTTATGGCCGTTGATAAGACAGCGTGTTGTAACGTCGTCAAAGGTACGAGGGTTACGTAATGTCCAACAGTCCCGTAACAATCTAAAAACCTCATTTCTTACCCCAATTACCGTCTCCGTCACTTGTGGGAACGTTTTGTTTAATAGTTGTAGCCCGATGTTCTTGTTCTCACTTTGGTGAGAAGCGAACATTACTAATCCGTAAGCATAACATGCTTCTTTATGTTGCATGTTAGCCGCTTTTTCAAAATCACGAAGTCCAATATTCGGATATATTGAGTCAAAATAATTTCTTAACCCATTGCGTAAAATAGCATTTGGGTTCCCCGCAATATATGCGTCAAAGTAAATACATCGTAACTTATGGATTTTGATGTTATGCGAGGTGTATATAAAATAGTTATTAATTTTAGCAGAAAACACTATTAAATACGATACAATTTTACACAAGATATTTATTTATTTATAGAATGGATATACTTAAACCTTGCTACAACACTTATAGGCAGTGTACCTAATCGTACAGTAGTGTAGTTTTTAGTAAGTCCGGTTCGTTCCACAGGGAAATCTTTAAACAAAGCTCAACGCTATATTAGTTTACTTTTATAAAAATACAAACATATATATAAGTAATATTATTATTATAAAGGGGGGGTTTTTACCGTTTAAGGACCGGTTTGTCGATTTTAAGACTTTAGTCGCAGTTAAAACCTAATGTAAAATATTAAATAAATAAAAGACTTAATTTAAAGCGTAAAGTAAATAACGATAATGAAATTGCGAATAATAAAAGTGCGATAAAATAAAATTGCGATAATTAAAAAGTACGATAATTAAAAGTGCGATTAAATAACAATAAATAAAAATGCGATAATTAGAAGTGCAATTAAATATAAAATAAAGGAAATTAAATATGAAATAAAAGAATTATGCTTATTTAAACTTCCGTAATCATGATGTTTGACGTGTTGATTTTAGTTTTATGCCCATGGGTTAATTGTCCTTTGTCCTGGATTATTTAATATGTCCGTCTGGTTTTTGTCCATAACAGTCCATCAGTCATAAATATAAAGTGCGAGTGTCCTCATCAAATTATTCTTATACCCGAAGTTAAATATTCCAACTAATTGGGGATTCGAATTGTAACAAGGTTTTAATACTTTGTTTAATGAATACACCAGGTTATCGACTGCGTGTAAACCAAGGTTTTACTACTTTGTTAACAATTACACCAATTACCCTTGAATGTAATTTCACCCCTGTTTTAATTATTCTAGTGGCTATTAATCCATTCCCGTGTCCGGTTAAATGAACGATTATTCGTACATATAAATACCCCGCCCATCGTGTCCGATCGAGTGTATATGGTAATTTATAGGGACGCCCAATTGTAAATCTTTATATTAACATTAATAAACTATCATTTAGTTAAAAAAATATAAAGCCCATTAATAGCCCATAGTTTAATTTCCACAAGTGTCGTTCTTTTGTCCAAACCCCAATTATGGTACAAAGCCCAATTACCCAATTTTAGTAATTAGCCCAACATCATGATTACTTCGTTTTAAATAAGCATAATAATAACTTAGCTACGAGACATTAATGTAAAAAGGTTGAACATAACTTACAATGATTAAAAATAGCGTAGCGTTACACGGACAGAATTTCGACTTACACCCTTACAACATTCGCTAACATACCCTTATTATTAGAATTATAATTAAAATTAAAATATAAATTATATATATATATATAAATTTTACGTATGATAAGAGAAGAAAAAGATATGAATTGTGATCAGAATTCGGTTGGCTTTATAGGGAATTTCGATTTTTGGGGCTCCGCGACTCGCGGTGAATTTTGCCTTCAAACTCCGCGATTCCGGAATAACCCTTTACCGGTGTTTGCAAAATATTTTTGTGGGTTTGGTGGGTTTCAGATTTGAAAATTTTAGCTCAAAACTTGCGGTTTTGTGTCACCCACTTGCTAACCTTGTATTTGGAAAGCAACACGTCCAATTTACTTGTCCCGTATATTACCTTTCGGTAAACTACCATCCGGTTGTAAAGGAAAGCGTTGAACAAGCAACTGTTAAGGCAATGTCCCCTGACATGCTTTTAATTATGGTCTATAACGTGTCGGACGCAATTACTATCCTTGGTAGGAGCAATAGTAAAGCTCACCCTTATAATTTTTTCGGTCTGGCACAAGGTCCTGTCTTTGACCACTATGCAACCACCGGTCTTACGGTTGACACCCGATTTGGTTCAGGTGACCTAATGAATTCCAGGTGTATTCCTAGGATTTTACGTTCAATGGTAATGAACACATTGAAAATAGGGTTTTCAGAAAACAAATCGGTTTGTAATTTTGATCAAAATATTTTCTCGTTTAAGCTCGAGTTTAGATATCATTGAATTCCATGAGTTTGAATTCTCAATCTTTAAGGTCAATCTCTAGGATTGAGTAATATCAGTCTTAAAAGCTGATTTTTAATCTTTAAGGAGATTATCCTTTCTGGGGATCTGATTCATTAGTCTTATCCAGCTAATTTGCATGGTGCCCCCCCATTGTACGAGATAAATCCTTCTCATGGTTAGGATAAATCTGACCACTTGGCGACCCTGTTTAATGCTGAGGTCCGTGGATTTCCTGCTGATTTTAGTGATGACTTTTCTAGATTTTTCGTCAACCTACAGCTGGTCTGGACGACAACTTCATGACCTAAATCAAGAAGCGCGTTTCTTTTTCGGAAGACTTTACTTCCTTTTAATGATGGAATTGATTCATCATGTAGATCCATCTCTTCTTTTCTTTCATCGGGTAAAACAGTTTAGTTTAGTCCATTGCAAAAGTATTTTCAGTTATTTGTTACAGATATATGTGACATATGTTTAAAATAACTTGGTAAATTTTCCCACACTTGGCTTTTTATTTTCCTTTTTATCGTCCTCTATTCCATTTTAAATGAATTTTAACATTTTAGTTTGTTTCTCAATTTATGTCCTTTCCGAGGTAACAATAATTTCGGTTTTAAAACCTAGTTTTATCGTTCATAAATATGTATAACATGATTTTGAGTTCATTTAATTGAAAATTTTTTTTTTTTTTTTTTTTAAATTTTACTAGAATTGGGTAGTTAGTATATAAGACTAGGGCTGTTCTTTATTATCAGAGAGCACTAGATTCTAATACAACTACTGCTTTACTAGTTTTTTTAATGGTAACCAAGTGTTTAAGATAAAAAATTTAAAATCCGAAAGAATTTAAGTTTAAGATAAAAATTTTAAAATCCGAAAGAATTTAACCCCTTCCCACACTTAAGATCTTGCAATGCCCTCATTTGCAAGAAATCAGTAACAATTTAAATTATTGAGGGTGATTAGTGTGAAAATGATTAAATTTTACCCAAGTTTCCAAATATATTGGCGTTTGTTTGCTGAATGATAAATGGTGCACATCATTTGTTCATTCCGTCTTGTTGTTATTTCACATATATTTTGCATCTTGTCGTCAAAATTAGTTGCTTTTGCTGAACTTAATGCCAGTCTTTGAAAATGCGTTGTTTTACCCTGTTGTGTACATAAGATAAACTGCAAACATATATACATATTTTTGAAGTTTGGTATATTACCCCACATTCAAAAATTATTAAAATCTAAGAATAAAAGTTAGATAATTATAAAAATGATTACAATATTAACAAAAGTATTAAACGTATCAATAATTACAAATAACAAAAAAAAAATAATAATAAGTAAACTAAGGATGATATTGGTACCAATAGGGGTTCCAGGCATAACCATAAGTGCTATAGAATGCTTCGGCAGGGTCATACGTAGGATATGGTGGCTGCATCTCTATAGACCAAGGTGGGAAGATGGGTTTCGGTGTAGGAATATAGTTTCTACCTATATGTTGGCAATGAGCTATGATTTGGTTCTGATGAACTTGCCAATCTTCAAATGCTCTATGTCTAGCATTTTCGTATTCCTGAGAAGCTATAAACCTATGCATTTCTTGCATCTCATTCCCCCCTCCTACATTACCTTGCTGCTGGTTTCTCTCCACCTGTGGATGTCTACCATGGTATCGTACTGCGGCGTTATTTCGCCTCTTCAAAACTTTCGCACCATGGTATACATTTAAACCTATAGTATCGCGGGGTTCCGGCTCTTCTAGTAATAATCCCCCCCGACTTATATCCACACCGAGATATTCACCAATCAAAGTAATAAAAATACCACCTCCTATTATGCTATGTGGTCGCATCCCCCGAACCATAGCTGATAAATAATAACCCACACAATATGGTATACTTACAGCGCTTTGTGGGTCTCGAATACACATATGGTAAAACAAATCCTGTTCATTTACTTTTTCTTTGTTCTTACCCCTTTGTGTAATCGAATTAGCTAAAAACCTATGTATCACTCTTAATTCGGCTCTATCTATATCCAAATAAGAGTAATTTCCCCCTTTGAAACGGTGATGGCTTGTCATTTGACTCCACACACCGTGTGTATCAAAATTTTCATCTATCTTTCTACCGTTTAGTATCAATCCTCTACAATCGGCAGACGCTAACTCCTCAGGCGTATATATACGTAAAGCCTGAGCCATGTCCAGTAAAGACATGTGGCGCATCGAACCGCCTAACAAAAATCTAATAAAAGAACGATCGGTTAAACTAGCTACCCGATCATTCAACTCTATACTACATAATAATTCTTCACACCATACTTTATATACAGGTCTACGTATGGTGAATAAATGTACCCAGTCATAAAAAGAAAAATTACCATACCTCTGTACAAGTAATTCCCTAATTGGCTCGGCCAATTCTACAGCTTCTAAGGGTCCCCATTCTATGACCCTCGGTACCTCAACAACCTTAGAATGAAGAGTATGCAAACCCCTTTGATATTTTGGATAATCTATCCAAAGTCTGTCAAATCTCAGGTTCGGGTGCAACTCTTCCAAGTGCATATCGGAAAAGGTCATGACTGGATGAGGTATATCCTGCTTGTAGTAGTTATCCACCTCCTGTTGTTCCAAATTCTCAGCAGGAGCATTGCGGGCTTGGGATGAAGATTCACCCCTTTCATTCTGCAAAACACATCAAACACAATTTTTGTGCATCCAAATATGCATTAGTGTCAGCAAAATCATCAATCAAAATAATTACAATGACATTATCAATTTATATCAAACTTAAGCTCATTTTCACATTTTTATCAAATCTACACTTTTTCAAATAAGCATATACGAAAATGTTCGCCAAGTTCATAAGCATTCAACTCAAATAACATGTCAAAATAATCATTACTAGCAATTAAACAAGTCTCAAATGGCATTATCTTTCAAAAATCAAGTTCATGAAATTTAGACTTGAAAAAGTCCACTTTAATTCTCAAAATCATGTTTAGGCTCAAAGTTTGGATTATTTAACTACCTAGACATGTTACACTACTCAATTTAGCAACAATTCATGACAAAAATCGGCCATAACCTGTTTATATCAAAAAGCCCCAAATTTGCTCAAGAACACAAACCCTAGATTACTCAAAATTTGAAGTTTAAGGCTTCTAATCATGTTAAACAGCATCAATCTAGGTTATACAAGCATAATACATAAACAATTTAAGCCTAATTACACTAAAAAGCATCAAAATCAAATTGGGGAAAAAATTGCTCAAGAACACCAAATTTCGAATTAAATGGTGTTTAGGTGTAGAAATTTACCGTTTTTCTTGAGTAATTCTTAGATAGCATCCTTCTCAACATGATTTTAGCAAAAAATTTGGTGATTAACGGTTAAAAATTGGGATTTTTGGGGTGTTTTTGGGTGGTTTTTCGGAGTTTTTTCGTGCAGAATTCTGTTTTGGGTGTGTGAAACTGAGCTGTTGCAGCTCTATATTTTTTTTCTGATTTCCGGTCCCTCCGCGAGTCGCGGGGATTTACCCTCCAAACTCCGCGACTCGCGGAGCTATTTTTTTTTTTTTTTTTTTTTAATCATTAACTTTTGAAACAATTAAGTACTTAATTTTAAAATTTTGTTTCCCTTGTTATTTAGGACGAGGTCGTTTCGGATCGATGTCCTAGTCCGTCCCTCGACAAAATTTTAAAATTTGTCTTTTTGTAGCGATTGTTTTAAAAGCTAAGATTTTTGGGTTTTTTCAATGTTTTTGGCATACTCTAATTCAATAAGATTAAAAATAATGATATTAAAAGTTCTCGTCCCTCCCTCGGGTAAAGCAATTTCGGTTCAAAGACCTAGTCTTCAACTTACGACGAATTTTAAAAATCATATTCTTAACTTAATGAGATAAAGTAAATTTTTGTTTTTAAATTCACACAACTTAAATATAAAATTCAAAATTTATATTAAAAATTCACACCAAACTTAAAATTTGAAATGCATAAAATTAAAAATTAATATTTTAGAAATTAAAAATTCACACCAAACTTAATTTAAAAATTTATAAATTCATACCAAACTTATATTATGGTTCAAATATTTACAATTTTAATTATATTGTTTTTACAAAATTTACAATATTAATTTAAGATTTAAATATTAATTTTAAAAACATGGTAAAAATAAATTTAAAAATCTTTTTGTCTTTTTATCCCACTTTAATCAATCAAATATTATCAAAAATATGCGCCCCTCTTTTCGGTAAAGTAATTTCGGTTCCAAGACCTAATTTAACTCATGACGAATTTTTGAAATATTTTGGGTTGATTGATTAAAGATATTTATACCTTAAGAATAAACGTTAAATTTCGCAGTGATGTAATAAATTTTTGAATGATATCAATAATTTCGGTCGCCAAACCTAATTTTATTCAATACCAATTTAATACTTTTTAGCGAACAAATTAGCGTTTATTATCAAAAGGTTAAAAATAAAAATAAAAACTGTACAGACATACCTGTGAAATAGATTTCTTAGTTATATGATCTATCCCATTCATAAGATAGTCGGTTTAATTGGTTTTCCATGGCTACATAGGCGTAACCTCGAGCATTCAGTGTCTTTTCTTCTAAACATATGAACGGTCCGTCTCTGCATAAAGTAACAAATTCGGTATTTGAATAGGTTTGATTATTTGAACATTTACCTCCATGTGACCATTTTCCGCATTTGTGACATCGTTCTAGGTGTCGTGCTCTTCTTTTCGCTGCGGATTTTGATTTTCCTTTACCAAATTGTAACTTATTATCTTCGCATCTGGATTCTTTTCTAACTCCGTCCATTCTTTCTCTGATTACTGATACTATTTCACTCGGGAGTATATCATTATTTCTTTTAGTGATCAAAGCGTGTAGCATTAGACCATGGTTTAGTTCACAGGCAGTCTTCATTTTGTAAAAACCTAAAAAAAATAAAAATTCAGAATGGGGGGAGAAGACTAGTTCTTTAGGGTCTGCTAGGGAAAGACCATTCGGGTTCCATTTTCGAGAACTACACGAAAACAGACAATCTAACTCTAACAGAAATACATATTATCCTTTAAAGACTTGATTCTCCCCACACTTAGTTAGCTGTGGTGTCGAAATTGTGATTAACTTCGTTGTCGACTTCCATCGGACCATGTATGTAATGTTTAACTCTGTGACCATTAACTTTAAATTCAATCCCATTTGAATTTATCAATTCTATCGTTCCGTATGGGAAAACTCTTTTGACTATGAATGGTCCAGACCATCTTGATTTCAATTTTCCAGGAAATAGCTTGAATCGTGAATTGAAAAGAAGAACTCTGTCTCCTTCTTTAAATTCTTTTGAACTTCTGATTCTTTTATCATGCCATTTCTTCGTTCTTTCTTTATAGATTAACGAATTTTCGTATGCTTCATGTCTTAATTCTTCTAATTCATTTAGTTGACTTAATCGTAGACGTCCAGCTTCATGTAAATCAAGATTACATGTCTTCAAAGCCCAAAATGCTTTGTGTTCAATTTCTACTGGAAGATGACATGCTTTTCCATAAACAAGTCTAAAAGGTGTGGTTCCAATTGGAGTTTTGTAGGCTGTTCTAAAAGCCCAGAGTGCATCCTCCAATTTAATGGACCATTCCTTCGGATTTGATCCTACGGTTTTCTCTAGAATACGTTTTAAAGCTCGGTTGGTATTTTCAACTTGTCCACTTGTTTGTGGATGATATGCGGTGGAGATTTTATGAGTTACTCCATATCTTTTAAGAACTTTCTCAAGTTGATTATTACAGAAATGAGTACCCCGATCACTTATTAAAGCTTTTGGTGTTCCAAACCTTGCAAAAAGACGTTTTAAAAAGTTGACTACAACTCGTGCATCGTTAGTTGGGAGAGCTTGTGCTTCCGCCCATTTAGATACATAATCAATGGCTACGAGTATATATAGATTATTATGAGATTTTGGAAATGGACCCATAAAGTCAATACCCCAAATGTCAAATACTTCACATACTTGGATGACATTTTGTGGCATTTCATCACGTTGACTTATTTTTCCGGCCCTTTGACATGCATCACAGGATTTGCAAAGAAGGTGTGCGTCTTTGTAAATTGTAGGCCAATAGAATCCAGCTTCATAAACTTTTCTTGCTGTTAGTTGAGGCCCATAATGCCCTCCTGTTGGTCCTGTGTGACAATGGTTTAAGATTTGATTGGCTTCATCTCCAAATACACATCGGCGTATTATTCCATCGGGACAACTTTTAAACAAATGTGGATCTTCCCAGAAATAGTGTTTTATATCACTGAAGAATTTCTTTCGTCTTTGGTACGATAATCCTTTTTCAAGGAATCCACAAACTAAGTAGTTTGCATAGTCTGCAAACCATGGGATTTCTTTATAATCTATCTTCAATAGATATTCATCAGGAAAGTTGTCTTGTATGGCTGATTCATTTAGAACTTCTAATTCGGGATTTTCAAGACGAGAAAGATGATCAGCGGCGAGATTTTCTGCTCCTCTTTTATCTCGGATTTCAATATCAAACTCTTGTAAGAGTAAGATCCAACGTATTAATCTTGGTTTAGCATCTTGTTTTGAAAATAGGTATCTAAGAGCAGAATGGTCGGTATAGACCACCGTTTTTGCTAGAACGAGATATGATCGAAATTTGTCAAAAGCAAAGACAATAGCAAGGAGTTCTTTTTCAGTAGTTGTATAGTTTGTTTGTGCTCCTTGTAACGTCTTACTAGCATAATATATAGGTTGAAATCGTTTTTCAATCCTTTGTCCTAAAACGGCTCCCATTGCAAAATCACTTGCATCGCACATTAGTTCAAATGGTAGATTCCAATTTGGCGTTATCATGATCGGCGCATTAGTGAGTTTCTCTTTAAGAATATTAAAAGATTTGATACACTCATCTGAAAAGATGAATGGAGCATCCTTTTCTAGGAGTTTATTCATAGGAGTGGCAATTTTTGAAAAATCTTTTATGAAACGTCGGTAAAAACCGGCATGCCCTAAAAAACTCCTAACTCCTCTAACATTGGTGGGATGTGGAAGTTTAGCAATTACATCTACTTTAGCTCTATCCACTTCAATTCCTTCTTTTGAAATTTTATGTCCAAGAACGATGCCTTCTTTAACCATGAAATGGCATTTCTCCCAATTAAGTACTAGATTTGATTTTTCGCATCTAATTAGCATTCGTTCCAGATTAACTAGACATGATTTAAATGTATCACCGAAGACTGAAAAGTCATCCATGAATACTTCCATGCATTCTTCTATCATGTCGTGAAAAATCGCCATCATGCACCTTTGAAAGGTTGCAGGGGCGTTGCAAAGTCCAAATGGCATGCGTTTGTAAGCAAAAGTACCATAAGGGCACGTGAATGTGGTTTTCTCTTGATCTTCGGGTGCTATTGGAATTTGAAAATATCCGGAAAATCCATCTAGAAAACAATAGTAACTATTTCCGGCTAATCTTTCCAACATTTGATCTATGAAAGGTAAGGGAAAGTGATCTTTTCTGGTGGCGTCATTTAATTTTCTATAATCAATACATACACGTCATCCTGTTACAGTCCTAGTAGGAATAAGCTCATTTTTCTCATTTGTAATGACAGTCATGCCACCCTTCTTAGGCACGCATTGAACTGGGCTTACCCATGGACTATCAGAGATTGGATAAATTAAACCTGCATCTAACAGTTTAATAATCTCTTTCTTAACTACATCTTGCATATTAGGATTTAGACTTCGTTGGCGTTGCACATACGTTTTATGACCTTCTTCCATAAGGATTTTATGTGTGCAATACGAAGGACTTATTCCTTTAATATCATGAATCTTCCATGCAATGGCTGGTTTATGAGCTTTCAACACAGAAATGAGTTGTGATTTCTCATTTTCAGTAAGAGAAGACGATATTATTACAGGTAATTCAGATTCACCATGTAAATAAGCATATTCCAAATGGTTTGGAAGTGGCTTTAACTCTAATTTTGGAGGTTCTTCTATCGATGATTTATATCGATATCTGTCTTCTTCTTTTAGCATTTGAATTTCTTCTGTTGTTGGTTCATATCCATTAGCTATAAGTGTAGCTAACATTTCAGCTTCATCAATTGGTTCATTACCTTCTCCTAAAGAACATTCTCCCGTTCCTTGTAATTCTGGAAATTCTTCTAATAATTCTGCATGTGCATCTATAGTTTGAATATAATAACATGTATCATCTGCAGATTGTGGTTGGTGCATTGCTCTATCAACTGAAAAGGTAACACTCTCATCCTCTATACTTAGGGTCAGTTTCTTACCGAACACGTCTATCATTGCTTTAGCCGTGTTTAAGAATGGTCTTCCTAATATGAGAGGAACTTGAGAATCTTCTTCCATGTCCAAAACAACAAAATCTACTGGAAATACTAAAGTACCAACTTTAACTAGCATGTTCTCCATTATCCCTCTAGGATATTTTATTGATCTATCTGCTAGTTGTATGCTTATTCTTGTTGGTTTCAATTCTCCAAGGTCTAGTTTAGCGTATAGTGAATACGGCATTAGATTTATACTAGCACCTAAGTCTGCCAATGCTTCTATTGAACTAAGACTACCCAGAAAACATGGAATTGTGAAACTTCCTGGATCAGATAGTTTTTCTGGTATCTTATTCAACAGCACTGCTGAACAATTAGCATTCATAGTAACAGCCGAGAGTTCTTCCATTTTCTTTCTATTTGAGATTAGATCTTTCAAGAATTTAGCATATCTTGGCATTCCCGAAATTACATCAATGAAAGGAAGATTTACATTTATCTGTTTAAACATATCCAAAAATTTGGATTGCTCGGCTTCAAGTTTTTCTTTCTTCATTTTACTCGGGTAAGGAAGTGGTGGTTGATATGGTTTAACATAAGGTTTATCCTTAACTATGTTATCTTCATTAATCTTTTCAACTGCCGGTTCTTTTTCTTTACCTTGATCAGGTTGTGGTTCTTGTGGAGTAGGAATAGTTTCATCAGAAGTTACAGGTATTTCAGGTGGTTTAAGTGTTGTACCACTTCTTGTGGTAATAGCTTTAGCTGTTTCATTCCGGGGGTTAGCATTTGTATCGCTAGGTAGACTTCCCGGTTTTCTTTCACCTATTAACCTTGCTAGGTTACTTACTTCTTGTTCCAGATTTTGAATAGAAGCTTGTTGATTTCTAAATGCTTGAGCATTTTGTTCATTAGTTTGTTTTTGAGATGTGAAAAACTGTGTTTGAGTTTCAACTAGCTTTGTCATCATATCTTCTAAATTCGGCTTTTTATCATCGGTTTGTTGTGGTGGTTTGTTTTGAAAATTAGGTCTTTGCTGATTGTAAGTATTATTGGGTACTTGTTGATTGCTAGGACCTTGTTGGTTGTTGTATGGAATATTTCGGTTATAATTCTGATTTTGATTGTAAATCGGTCTTGGCGGTTGATAATTATTCTGATAATTATTTCCAGGCCTTTGGTTTATGTATGAAATATTCTCTCTTTGTTCCATTGTTAATTCAATACTGAGACAATCTTTTGTCAAATGTGGTCCTCCACACTGCTCACAACTAATTCGTATTGAGTGAATATCTTTAGTTATCTATCTTTGCGGAAATGGAATCTAAGTCATGGCTAGAATCGGCTCTAGCTGCTTTAGATGATCTAATGATATCTTTTTCTTGGTGCCACTCATGTGAGTGGGAAGCAGTGTTATCAATAATTTTGTAAGCATCAGTTTCGGTTTTCTTCATAATAGAACCACCAGCTGCTATATCTATGTCTTTCCTTGTAGTGATGTCGCATCCTTGGTAGAATATTTGTACTATTTGACAGGTGTCTAAACCATGTTGCGGACATCCTCTTAATAACTTTCCATATCTTGTCCACGCCTCATATAGAGTTTCATTTGGTTTCTGTGTGAACGTAACAATTTCTGCTTGAAGTCTTACGGCTTTAGATGCAGGAAAGAATTGTTTAAGAAATTTGTCAACTAAAACGTCCCATGTATCAATCGCCCCTTCAGGTAACGATTCCAACCAATCTTTGGCTTCTCCCTTTAAAGTCCAGGGAAATAACATGAGATATATCTGTTCATCCTCCACTTCTCGGATTTTAAATAGTGTGCAGATCCTATTAAAGGTACGTAGATGTTCATTTGGATCTTCCTTCGGCGCACCACTAAATTGGCATTGATTAGTCACCATGTGTAGAATTTGTCCTTTGATTTCATAATCTGGCGCATTAATGTCTGGATGAGTAATTGCGTGACCTTGGCCAGTGCGTTTAGCTCTCATTCGGTCTTCCATACTTAGAGGTTCTAGATTCTCCATAATTGAATTTGTTGAATCGGAATCACTAGAGGATTCAGATTTAATGGTTCGTTCCTCAACAATCTCTGTTTGAATGATTGGTGGCTCCGGAGGAAAGTTTAGTGGTTCAGGATCTATGAACCGTTCCTGAATATTTTCCGGATTCTCAATTGTGATGTTGGGTTCAAAAAATGGATTATCGGAAATTTGAACTGAAGTACTTGGTCGACTGGATGACGATTCTAAAGAAAAATCAACGGCGGTTATATTTGTTAAACGATGTCTTGATCGAGTTACAGGTGGTGAACGTACAAAAGGTGATGAACGTCTTGCTCGGTGCATTCACTGAATATCCTATTAGTTTTTAAAAGGAAAGAAAAATTATAATAAGTTATCCAATTAATAGACTTTTCTGATTTTGCCCACGTTTCGAATAGCCAAAAGATGCAGCAGAGGGGCAGGATTCGTTTGGTCTCAATATAATTGAGGACTGTTTGGCTCCAATAACCCGGTCCACGTACAAATCCAACTATTACTACGAACCAGAAAATTTTGATGTCTATTAATTTAACCACTTTAAATAAATTTTCGTAATTTTAAGAAATTTAGATAAGAAGTAGAATAAAAATCTATGTCCTAAAACTAGAATAGCGAGAAATAAGAGAGAAAAAGAGTTCATTGCAAAAGGTAGAAAAAGAAAAAAAATGGTTGAAAAATAAAAGGTGACGGAAAAATAAAAGAAACTTATAAAAACTTAAAAATACTTAACTAACCTAACCTTATTACTACAACTAACTTAAAATTATAATCGCAAATTGAGATTACTAATTGGAATGATAATTGATACATAGTAAAAGGTCTAAAAATATTAAAGCTTACAGGAAAAACTAAATCCCAAATGGAAATAACTTAAAAAGAAACTAAAACTTAAAAAGGCGTCGCAAAATTCTAAAGCACCTAAATCTTAGTCTAAAGAAAAAGCACTTAAGGAATTCTACGGCAAAGCCTAAAAATCTAGGAGTAAAAATAACTATAGCAAAAACTAAGTTTAAAATTAAATATGAGCTAAAAATACAAAAGTTATGCTACAACGATTAAAAAGGGACAAAATATAAAAATATACAAAAAGTTGTAAAAATTACAATTTTTATAAAAATATTATTTTTATATTATTTATTTTATTAAACTATTAATTTTACAATTTAAGTAAACTAATTAATACTAAATACATAAATTAAATAAAAAGTAAAAGTAAAAATAAAACTAATAATAATAATAATAATAATTAGGGTTAAATAATAATTATAATTAATAATAACCCGTAATTAATGCTGAATTAGGGCTTTTTGTTGCCTGTCAGAAAGGCTCCGCGAGTTGCGGTAATTAATACATCAAACCCCGCGAGTCGCGGGGTTCCAGAATTCAGCTGACAGGTTTGAATATTCGACGCGTTTTTTCTTTATTTTTTTTTATTTTCTGTTTTCTGTTTTTTTTTTCTATATATAAAAGATATTTAATAAAAGTTATATTTTTATAAATTAAAATAAAGATAAAGAAACTTATAAAACTTAAATATTTAACAAAATCTAAAAAAAATACTTATATTTTTGTTTTTCTTTTTATATTTTTGAATAATTAAAACGTATTTTTACAAAAGCGACTTTTAATAAAAGTAAAATAAAAATCTTTTTTTTTTTTTTTATTATATTAGCGTTGCGCCTCCGGCGTTTAAGAGTTCCCCGGCAGCGGCGCCAAAAATACTTGATGTTATGCGAGGTGTATATAAAATAGTTATTAATTTTAGCAGAAAACACTATTAAATACGATACAATTTTACACAAGATATTTATTTATTTATAGAATGGATATACTTAAACCTTGCTACAACACTTATAGGCAGTGTACCTAATCGTACAGTAGTGTAGTTTTTAGTAAGTCCGGTTCGTTCCACAGGGAAATCTTTAAACAAAGCTCAACGCTATATTAGTTTACTTTTATAAAAATACAAACATATATATAAGTAATATTATTATTATAAAGGGGGGTTTTTACCGTTTAAGGACCGGTTTGTCGATTTTAAGACTTTAGTCGCAGTTAAAACCTAATGTAAAATATTAAATAAATAAAAGACTTAATTTAAAGCGTAAAGTGAATAACGATAATGAAATTGCGAATAATAAAAGTGCGATAAAATAAAATTGCGATAATTAAAAAGTACGATAATTAAAAGTGCGATTAAATAACAATAAATAAAAATGCGATAATTAGAAGTGCAATTAAATATAAAATAAAGGAAATTAAATATGAAATAAAAGAATTATGCTTATTTAAACTTCCGTAATCATGATGTTTGACGTGTTGATTTTAGTTTTATGCCCATGGGTTAATTGTCCTTTGTCCTGGATTATTTAATATGTCCGTCTGGTTTTTGTCCATAACAGTCCATCAGTCATAAATATAAAGTGCGAGTATCCTCATCAAATTATTCTTATACCCGAAGTTAAATATTCCAACTAATTGGGGATTCGAATTGTAACAAGGTTTTAATACTTTGTTTAATGAATACACCAGGTTATCGACTGCGTGTAAACCAAGGTTTTACTACTTTGTTAACAATTACACCAATTACCCTTGAATGTAATTTCACCCCTGTTTTAATTATTCTAGTGGCTATTAATCCATTCCCGTGTCCGGTTAAATGAACGATTATTCGTACATATAAATACCCCGCCCATCGTGTCCGATCGAGTGTATATGGTAATTTATAGGGACGCCCAATTGTAAATCTTTATATTAACATTAACAAACTATCAATTAGTTAAACAAATATAAAGCCCATTAATAGCCCATAGTTTAATTTCCACAAGTGTCGTTCTTTTGTCCAAACCCCAATTATGGTACAAAGCCCAATTACCCAATTTTAGTAATTAGCCCAACATCATGATTACTTCGTTTTAAATAAGCATAATAATAACTTAGCTACGAGACATTAATGTAAAAAGGTTGAACATAACTTACAATGATTAAAAATAGCGTAGCGTTACACGGACAGAATTTCGACTTACACCCTTACAACATTCGCTAACATACCCTTATTATTAGAATTATAATTAAAATTAAAATATAAATTATATATATATATAAATTTTACGTATGATAAGAGAAGAAAAAGATATGAATTGTGATCAGAATTCGGTTGGCTTTATAGGGAATTTTGATTTTTGGGGCTCCGCGACTCGCGGTGAATTTTGCCTTCAAACTCCGCGAGTCGCGGAGATTGAAATTACAGCTCACATCTTTTGGAGTCTTTCTTGCCGACGGATTTTATATATAAATATAAAATATAAATAATTAATATAATTATTTATATATTATATTATATTCTTGTGCATAGTAGACTTGTAATTTTTAGTCCGTTGCGTCTAGCGTTAAGAGTTGACTCTGGTCCCGGTTCCGGATTTTCGAACGTCCTTGCGTACAATTTTATATTTTGTACTTTGCGTTTTGAATCTTGTACTCTTGTAATTTCGAGACGTTTCTTATCAATAATTGGAACCTTTTTGATTGTCTTTTGTACTTTTGAGCTTTTTGGTCGTTTGCGTCTTCAATTCATCGAATCTGTCTTTTGTCTTCACCTTTTATTATTTAAACGAATATCTCTTGTAAATAGAACAATTGCAACTAAAAGCTTGTCTTTCTTGAGGAATAATGCTATGAAATATATGTTCGTTTTTAGCATTATCAGATTTCCCAATGTGATATCCCCCATCTTTCGAACGAAAGCCTTTTATAAACCAAGGCATTCTTAGAACGTTCTTCGAATGTCTTACAAATTGATCTCGCCTTAAATAGTTGTGCCGAAGAATTCTGACCGACTCTATACAAGATTTCATCAATCATGTCTCCGGGTAGGTCTCTTAAAATATTGGGTTGTCTATCTATTTTATGTTTTTATACTGTAAAATAGACAAGAGTTAGATTCATAAAAAAAAATACTTATTAATACAAGCAATTTTTACATATATCATAAAGCATAAGCACACTATATTACATATATTACACCACACGAATACAACTATCTTATTCCGACTCGCTTGTTTCTTCTTCTTCGGTTTTGGTTCGTTTTGCCAAGTTTCTAGGGATATATGATATTCCCCTAATACGAGCCGTCATTTTCCACATTGGTTTAGAAAAACCTGGTGGTTTAGAGGTTCCCAGGTCATTGTTACAACTTAAGGACTTCGGGGGTTGACGATACATATAAAGTTCATCGGGGTTGGAATTAGATTTCTCTATTTTTATGCCCTTTCCCTTATTATTTTCTTTTGCCTTTTTAAATTCAGTTGGGGTAATTTCTATAACATCATCAAAATTCTCGTCGGAATCCGATTCATCGAAGAATTGGTAATCCTCCCAATATTTTGCTTCCTTGGCGGAAACACCATTGACCATAATTAACCTTGGTCGGTTGGTTGAGGATTTTCTTTTACTTAACCGTTTTATTATTTCCCCCACCGGTTCTATTTCTTCATCCGGTTCCGATTCTTCTTCCGGTTCCGATTCTTCTTCCGGTTCCGACTCTTCTTCCGGTTCCTCTTCGAGAACTTGTGAATCAGTCCACGAATCATTCCAATTTACATTTGACTCTTCATTATTATTAGGTGAGTCAATGGGACTTGTTCTAGAGGTAGACATCTATCACATAATATCAAACGCGTTAAGAGATTAATATATCACATAATATTCACATGTTAAAAATATATAGTTTCCAACAAAATTTGTTAAGCAATCATTTTTCAAGTAAACACGGTCAAAGTCCAGACTCACTAATGCATCCTAACAAACTCGATAAGACACACTAATGCAAAATTCTGGTTCTCTAAGACCAACGCTCGGATACCAACTGAAATGTCCCGTTCTTATTGATTAAAAACGTTCCATATTAATTGATTTCATTGCGAGGTTTTGACCTCTATATGAGACGTTTTTCAAAGACTGCATTCATTTTAAAACAAACCATAACCTTTATTTCATCAATAAAGGTTTAAAAAGCTTTACGTAGATTATCAAATAATGATAATCTAAAATATCCTGTTTACACAAGACCATTACATAATGGTTTACAATACAAATATGTTACAACAAAATAAGTTTCTTGAATGCAGTTTTTACACAATATCATACAAGCATGGACTCCAAATCTCGTCCTTATTTAAGTATGCGACAGCGGAAGCTCTTAATAATCACCTGAGAATAAACATGCTTAAAACGTCAACAAAAATGTTGGTGAGTTATAGGTTTAACCTATATATCAAATCATAATAATAGACCACAAGATTTCATATTTCAATACACATCCCATACATAGAGATAAAAGTCATTCATATGGTGAACACCTGGTAACCGACATTAACAAGATGCATATATAAGAATATCCCCATCATTCCGGGACACCCTTCGGATATGATATAAATTTCGAAGTACTAAAGCATCCGGTACTTTGGATGGGGTTTGTTAGGCCCAATAGATCTATCTTTAGGATTCGCGTCAATTAGGGTGTCTGTTCCCTAATTCTTAGATTACCAGACTTAATAAAAAGGGGCATATTTGATTTCGATAATTCAACCATAGAATGTAGTTTCACGTACTTGTGTCTATTTTGTAAATTATTTATAAAACCTGCATGTATTCTCATCCCAAAAATATTAGATTTTAAAAGTGGGACTATAACTCAATTTCACAAATTTTTACTTCGTCGGGAAGTAAGACTTGGCCACTGGTTGATTCACGAACCTATAACAATATATACATATATATCAAAGTATGTTCAAAATATATTTACAACACTTTTAATATATTTTGATGTTTTAAGTTTATTAAGTCAGCTGTCCTCGTTAGTAACCTACAACTAGTTGTCCACAGTTAGATGTACAGAAATAAATCGATAAATATTATCTTGAATCAATCCACGACCCAGTGTATACGTATCTCAGTATTGATCACAACTCAAACTATATATATTTTGGAATCAACCTCAACCCTGTATAGCTAACTCCAACATTCACATATAGAATGTCTATGGTTGTTCCGAAATATATATAGATGTGTCGACATGATAGGTCGAAACATTGTATACGTGTCTATGGTATCTCAAGATTACATAATATACAATACAAGTTGATTAAGTTATGGTTGGAATAGATTTGTTACTAATTTTCACGTAGCTAAAATGAGAAAAATTATCCAATCTTGTTTTACACATAACTTCTTCATTTTAAATCCATTTTGAGTGAATCAAATTGCTATGGTTTCATATTGAACTCTATTTTATGAATCAAAACAGAAAAAGTATAGGTTTATAGTCAAAAAAATAAGTTACAAGTCTTTTTTGTAAAGGTAGTCATTTCAGTCGAAAGAACGACGTCTAGATGACCATTTTAGAAAACATACTTCCACTTTGAGTTTAACCATAATTTTTGGATATAGTTTCATGTTTATAATAAAAATCATTTTCTCAGAATAACAACTTTTAAATCAAAGTTTATCATAGTTTTTAATTAACTAACCCAAAACAGCCCGCGGAATTACTACGACGGCGTAAATCCGGTTTTACGGTGTTTTTTGTGTTTTCAGGTTTTAAATCATTAAGTTAGCATATCATATAGATATAGAACATGTGTTTAGTTGATTTTAAAAGTCAAGTTAGAAGGATTAACTTTTGTTTGCGAACAAGTTTAGAATTAACTAAACTATGTTCTAGTGATTACAAGTTTAAACCTTCGAATAAGATAGCTTTATATATATGAATCGAATGATGTTATGAACATCATTACTACCTTAAGTTCCTTGAATAAACCTACTGGAAAAGAGAAAAATGGATCTAGCTTCAACGGATCCTTGGATGGCTCGAAGTTCTTGAAGCAGAATCATGACACGAAAACAAGTTCAAGTAAGATCATCACTTGAAATAAGATTGTTATAGTTATAGAAATTGAACCAAAGTTTGAATATGATTATTACCTTGTATTAGAATGATAACCTACTGTAAGAAACAAAGATTTCTTGAGGTTGGATGATCACCTTACAAGATTGGAAGTGAGCTAGCAAACTTGAAAGTATTCTTGATTTTATGTAACTAGAACTTGTAGAATATATGAAGAACACTTAGAACTTGAAGATAGAACTTGAGAGAGATCAATTAGATGAAGAAAATTGAAGAATGAAAGTGTTTTTAGGTATTTTTGGTCGTTGGTGTATGGATTAGATATAAAGGATATGTAATTTTGTTTTCATGTAAATAAGTCATGAATGATTACTCATATTTTTGTAATTTTATGAGATATTTCATGCTAGTTGCCAAATGATGGTTCCCACATGTGTTAGGTGACTCACATGGGCTGCTAAGAGCTGATCATTGGAGTGTATATACCAATAGTACATACATCTAAAAGCTGTGTATTGTACGAGTACGAATACGGGTGCATACGAGTAGAATTGTTGATGAAACTGAACGAGGATGTAATTGTAAGGATTTTTGTTAAGTAGAAGTATTTTGATAAGTGTATTGAAGTCTTTCAAAAGTGTATAAATACATATTAAAACACTACATGTATATACATTTTAACTGAGTCGTTAAGTCATCGTTAGTCGTTACATGTAAGTGTTGTTTTGAAACCTTTAGGTTAACGATCTTGTTAAATGTTGTTAACCCAATGTTTAAAATATCAAATGAGATTTTAAATTATTATATTATCATGATATTATCATGTATGAATATCTCTTAATATGATATATATACATTAAATGTCTTTACAACGATAATCGTTACATATATGTCTCGTTTAAAAATCATTAAGTTAGTAGTCTTGTTTTTACATATGTAGTTCATTGTTAATATACTTAATGATATGTTTACTTATCATAGTATCATGTTAACTTTATATATATATCCATATATATGTCATCATATAGTTTTTATAAGTTTTAACGTTCGTGAATCACCGGTCAACTTGGGTGGTCAATTGTCTATATGAAACATATTTCAATTAATCAAGTCTTAACAAGTTTGATTGCTTAACATGTTGGAAACATTTAATCATGTAAATATCAATCTCAATTAATATATATAAACATGGAAAAGTTCGGGTCACTACAATATGGAGTGAGATTTGGTGTTGCATGGCTTTTATGATCATCAGAAATTTTCGTTCATTGTCAAAAGAATTCATTTTATTTTCGAAAAGTTCCTTTTCTATACTGATGATGTATTTTTCTAATACCAGAGTTGGTAAATAGACAACACGTTTTTGACCTTCCGAATTCTCACTTTCATTAAACAAATCAGGTAAGCTTTCATATGAAAATGAGTTTTTCTTTTTCAAATAAAGAGCGTTGATTTTATCATAGATTAGAGCAATTTCTCATTTCATTTTAGTTGATCTTTTAGCCAATGCTTCCTCAACCTCACTGTTGGATGCAAATGTGAGTCGTGCAGGTAGGCCAATCATCAAGTATCTACTATCATACAGACAGGGCTCAGCTTTGGCCATATTGGACAAGGTGAGAGGATTTTCAAAGCCTAGGCCTTTGTTCTCACAGAAGGAGTCCTTTGGTCGATTCATGAAAAGGGTTTGATTCGAGATGTGTCCTGCTAAAACAACCTTAGACTGTTCGGTCCTGTAGAGCTTTTCTTCAAATTGTCCTAGACGAGTTTGAAGCTCTAGATTATGTGCAGTAAGTTTAGAACATTCAGAGGTTTTCTTAGCAAGATCGAAGAGGGGTTCTCTTATCTTTTCTTCTAAGGTATCTAGGAGAGTTTTCTTAGAAGCAGTGAGTTTCTTAATTTCTTTCTTAGCATTATCTACTTTCTCACTAAGAACTTCATTTCTTAACCTAAAGTCTGTCCTTTCTATTCGTAACGGTCTCACACTAGATTCTAGCTCCTTCAATTATGTTACTTTATCAGCTAGATCCTTCTGAAGTGTTAGGTATGCATTGTTTGACACTTTGATTTTCAATTCAGCTTTTAACCTATGGTTCTCATTTTATAGTCCACTAACTTGACTAGCAAGTGATCTAAGGTCCTTACTCATTTTAGCAAAGTTGTCAACATACATATCAGGCAATTCAGGGAGCATTTTATCATGATTATGGGAAGCAGGTTCATCTCTAATGGGCACATTAATTTGGATAGAAGGGTCATTGGGTCTCTTAGAAGTTGCTTGCAATACATCAGAAACACATTCAGAACTATTATTTACAGAGTTATAATATTCATGAATTATGTCACTGTAAAGTTGTACCTCTTCCTCATCATCGGAAGAAACACTGTCAGGAGCATGGTTCATGTTGGTGAGTTTCACTACATTAGCACGTTCAGGCTCCTGTTCACTGTCTGACCAGTTTAGCCAAACATCATCTGAGGCTTTGAGGACCTTCCCCTTTTCGGCATCTTGGGCGAGCAACATCTTTTTCTTGTAGTACTCGGCATCCTTTCATTTGGGTAGTCTGCATTCTCATGCAAAGTGACATGTTTTACCACAGTTGAAACAAACATTATCGGGGTCCTTGCTGTCAGGGGCCCGTTATTGAGTGGTAGAGGTTTCGGGTTTTTTGTAGTATGAAGAGCTGGATGAGGTTCGATTGTTGTTGTTTTTGTTAAAACCTCCAGATGATCTCCTGAGATTCAGTTGCTTGCTGAACATTGCGGCAGCCTTGACGAGATCTCGATGTTCTTCATCAACATCAGAGTATGTGTCCTCATCAGAAGAAATGGTTTGTTTTGCTTTGAGTGAGTTGGAACGGTTGGAAGGGGTTTTGGTGGAGCTTTTGTTAACAAACAAAGCCATTGGATCACTGGTTTTAGTGAGGTTGGATTTAGGGTTTTGAGTGGCTAGAACATCAGGTTGATGATTCATTAGTTTCCCTACAACTTCATGGATGTTGTACTTCTTGGTGTTTTTGGAGGCACGGAAGTTGTTTCCATATGGTGTCCAGGTGGCATTTAGTTTCTTCAGAAATTTCATGTTCAGCTCTTGATTTTCCTTTTTCACTCCAACCTTCTTTAGCTCATTAATGACTTCACAGAAACGTCTGTAGCAGTCCTTTAGAGGTTCATCAGGTTTCTGAAAGTAGTCCTCATACATTGCAAGCGCTATGTCGAGTTTTTGTCTGATCGGATTGACTGTATCCTTCCTGTTGACGGGTGATTTCATCTAGAAGTTCTTTTCCGGATTTCAGAGAGCTGACGGACTTGTACATGTCATGAGGAAGGGCTTGCATGATAATGGACCTGGAATCGATATCGGCTTGAGCTCTCTTGGCTTCTTCACCCTGGAGTTCATAGGGTTTTAGAACCTCACCGGTGTCAGGGTGAAGTGAGATCTTAGGTCCATTGAGAAATGATTCCCAGAGGTATTTGGTTTGTTCTCCTTTTCCGTCGATGAAGTTGTCAAACCTTCCTTTCCATTCGTCAAACAGTCCCTCGAACAGCATGGGAGGACGGGTATCCGAGCCCACGACCAAAGCATCACGGTTTGCAGTAGCCATCTTAATTAGTAGTGTAAACTGAGTGGTGCAAAAGAAAGGAATTTTAACAAGAGATTGGTAAGTGGATGAGTTTGAGTGTAGAGAATCACTTGTGTAATCAGAGTGAAGTCAGGCTTTTGGTGTAAAACCACTTGTATTAGCCAAGTGGTTTTTAAGGAAAGCCAAACTTCAAGTCAGACTATGTTTTCGAGTAGCAAAAAGGAGTAGAGAAAGGGAGGTTTTCGAGCAGGACAGAGAATAGAGTACTAGAAAAGTTTAAGAGCATGCAAAGTATTCGAGCAGTTAAGGTATTCGAGCACCTAGCAAGTTCTAGAGCACCTAAATTTTCGAGCAGATAACTAGGGTTTCAAACAAAACTAAGCCTACAAATCAGGGTGGTTTCGAGCAAAACCAGGTTCTCTAGAAACTAAGTTTTCGAGCACTATGAGACAAAACTTAAGATTTTTCAAGCAGCATAAGTTTTCGTGCAAGGTTTCAGGGCAGTAAAAATTACTGTTTGCAGACAATCTTTTAATTTTGAACACAATTTTTCGAGCAAATACTCAAATTACACACTGTTCTCGAGCAAAGATCACACTTTTCACAAAAAAAAATTCGAGCAATTTGACTGAAAAACACTTAACTCAGTTTGTTTAAGTTCAAATTGTTTGACTTTTAAGAGAGAGAATATCAATGCACGTGAAAAACTTACACAAACTTACACAAAAGTACAACCTTATGCACAAAAGGACAAGTCCTTTGTCCTTTATGACACAAATCAAGGGATTATGTCAAGGACATGTCCTTTTCACACCTAAAACTATCGGGTAATAGAGATTACGGTGGGTATTGACTAGAAGTCCAAAGTTTGGAGCCAAAACTGACTCAACACGTGGTAATGTGAACAGGTTTTTCGAGCAAAAACCTTAGGGTTTCACTGTAGTGATACTACCCTGAGAGGTTTTCGAGCAGATTTAAACCCAGAAGGGGTTTTCGAGCACATGAACTAGGAAAAACTAAAGCAATTCTAGTGATTTTTAAGTAGATTTAGCAGAGATTATGGACAAAACAGCAATGAATCATGAAACTTTAGGGCCTTTAATTAACCTTAGCACAAATGAAGAGAAAGATTTCAAGAATTTTTCGAGTAAATCATGTAATAGAGTGACAAAATCATTATATTTCAGTTA
This sequence comes from Rutidosis leptorrhynchoides, assembly GCF_046630445.1. Classification (NCBI taxonomy): domain Eukaryota; kingdom Viridiplantae; phylum Streptophyta; class Magnoliopsida; order Asterales; family Asteraceae; genus Rutidosis; species Rutidosis leptorrhynchoides. The sequence continues at coordinate 341,793,508 of NC_092338.1, read as the reverse complement.
TGGCAGCAGAAACATGAACATATGAGCATGAAATATGGATAAAGCACATGAGTTAATCACTAAATTTCCAGAAAATATCATGAATTTCATACCATTTTAACATACTTATCATTTTCTTTAGACAGAAACATATTAAACATACTTTAACAAAACATTTTCGTGCATAACCCTTTTAAGAGCAAGTTAATCTGAGAAAGAGTATGCATAATTTGGAGCTTGTTAAGAATATAGCACGGATTTCAAGCAGAAAGATAGAAATTCTTAACAAACAAATTTGTGACCAAATGAGAGTAAATCGTGATACCTCAACCGAAGAGCACCAAACACTCCAAAAACACGAGTCTAGAAGCTTCAATCCTTGGCTCTACAAGCAAGATAGCGAGTCCCGCTCTGATACCAATTATTAGTCCCTAGAGAAGCCTAGATTGACGGTTTGTGAGTAGATTAGTGGGTTGGAAGTATTAGTTATCAAGAACACATGAGAGAAAGGATAATAATACTTAGTGTAAAATGGATAACTAGTTCAATTAGGAGTGAGGAGGTTGTTTATATATGACAACCTCCTAAGTTACAAAACATACAAAGTTACCATGGTAAAAACAGTAATTACATTACATGATAAGAATAAAAACGCGCGCCACTAATCTATTACATAAACATATGTCAACAGAAAGAATCTTTTAAGAAATTTCTCAACTAAAACATCTCATGTATCAATCGCTCCTTCAGGTAACGATTCTAACCAATCTTTGGTTTCTCCCTTTAAAGTCCAGGGAAATAACATGAGATAGATCTGTTCATCCTCAACTTCTCTAATTTTAAATAGAGTACAGATCCTATTAAAGGTACGAAGATGTTCGTTTGGATCTTCCTTCGGCGTACCACTAAATTGGCATTGATTAGTTACCATGTGTAGAATTTGTCCTTTGATTTCATAATCTGGCGCATTAATGTATGGTTGAGTAATGGCGTGACCTTGGCCCGTGCGTGTAGCTCTCATTCGATCTTCCATACTTAGAGGTTCCTGATTTTCCATGATTGAATTTGTTGAATCTGAATCACTAGAGGATTCTGATTTAATGGTTTCTTCCTTGACAATCTCTGGTTGTATGATTTGTGGTTCAGGAGGAATGATTAGTGGTTCAGGATCTCTGAATTGTCCTTGAATATCCTCCAGGTTCTCAATTGTGAGGTCGAGTTCAAAAAATGGATTATCGGAAATTTAAATTGGAGTACTTGGTCGACTAGATGACGATTCTAAAGAAAAATCAACGGCGACAATGTTGGCTAGATGTCTTGATCAAGTTACAGGTGGTGAACGTATGAAAGGTGGTGAACATTTTGCTCGGTGCATTCACTGAATATCCTATTAGTTATAAAGATAAAAATTATATAAGTTATCAAATTAATAGACTTTTTTGATTTTGCCCACGTTTCGAATAGCCAATAGATGCAGCAGGTAGCCAGGACCCTTTAAATCGGAAGCCCACAACTCGCCACTAACAAATCTAACTATTACTACGAACCAGAAAATTTTGGATGTCTATCAATTTAAACGCTTAAAATAATTTTTCGTCGAAATTTTTGAAGAAGATATAGAAAATTCTATGTCCTAAAAACTAGAGCGTAGAAATGAGAAAGAAGAAGAGTGCGTCGAAAAATGTCGAGAAATAAAAGGTTGAAAAATAATAATAAGAAAGTAAAGTGTCGAAACTTAAAAGTCTAAAAACTAAATATTAAAAGTTGCGTCTAAAGGAATTAAAGCTTAAAAGTAATTCTATAACCAAAACGGCAATAACTTAAAAAGGCACTAAAATTTATTTAAAATTAAAGCGATAAGCGACGTTGTAATATTCTAAAGCGCCTAAATCTTAATCTAAAGAAAAAGCACTTAAGGGATTTTACGGCAAAGCCTAAAAATCTAGGAATATAAAATAACTACGGCAAAATACTAAGTTTAAAACTAATTACGAACAATAAATTATAAAAGTTACAAATTAAACGATAATAAATAAAAATACAAAATACAAAAATAAACTAAGTTGATAAAAATACAATTTTACAAAAATATTATTTTTATATTATTATTTTATAAAAGTATTATTTTATACAGTTAATAAGAATATTAAAACTTAATAATACTAATTATAAATTAAAACTAAAATTTAAAAACTAATTAATTACCTAAACCCTAATTAGGGTTAACAATAATAATAATTAATAAAACTTACGCATAATAAATGCTGTCTTAGGTTTCAGGCTTGTCAGAATACCTCATGCGGTCGCATGGGTATCAAGCATTGCGAAATAGATATTATTTTATTACGAAATACTATTAAATACGATACAATTTACACAAGTTATTTATTTATTTATAGAATGGATATACCTAAACTTTGCTACAACACTTATAGGCAGTGTACCTAATCGTAGAGTAGTGTAGTTTCTAGTAAGTCCGGTTCGTTCCACAGGGAGCTGGCTAAGTTTAATGCTATATATATTTTAAACTATATTTGTATATATATATATATATATATATATATATATATAAATTATTATTATAAAAGGGGAGTTTTACCGTTTAGTGACCGGTTTGTCGATTTTAGAACTTAAGTCACAATTAAAACCTAATGTAAAATATTAAATATAAAAATAACTTAATTTAAAGCATAAAGTAAATGACGATAAATAAAAATGCGATAATTAAAAGTACGATAATTAAAAGTGCAATAAATAAAATGACAGTAAATAAAAGTACGATGAGATATAAAATAAAGGAATTATGCTTATTTAAACTTCCGTAATCATGATGTTTGATGTGTTGATTTTAATTTATTACCATGGGTTAATTGTCCTTTGTCCTGGATAATTCGATATGTTCATCTGGTTTTTGTCCATAATAGTCCATCGGTCATAAATATAAACTGCGAGTGTCCTCCTCAATTTACCTTTATACCCGAAGTTAAATATTCCAACTAATTGGGGACTTAAACTGTAACAAGGTCTTGATACTTTGTTAATGATTACACCAGGTTATCGACTGCGTGTAACCCAAGGTTTTAATATGTTGTTAACAATTACACCAAGTGTCCTTGTATGTAATCAACCCCTGTTTTAATGAGTCCATTGACTATTAATCCATTCTCGTGTCCGGTTAAATGAACGATTATTAGTATTTATAAATATCCCTCCCATCGTATATGATCGAGTGTATGTGGTTATTTATCGATACGTCAAATTGTAAATCTCTATATTAAATTAACGAACTATCATTCAGTTAAACAAATATAAAGCCCATTAATAGCCCATAGTCCAATTTCCACAAGTGTCGGTCTTTTGTCCAAACCCCAGTTATGGTCCAAAGCCCAATAACCCCGTCTTAATATTTAGTCCAACATCACAATTACTTCGGCTTAAATAAACATAATAATAACTTAGCTACGAAACATTAATTTAAAAAGGTTGAACATAACTTACAATGAGTATTAATCGCGTAGTGTTACACGGACAGAGTTTCGACTTACAAACTTAAAAAATTCGCCACTATAACCTTATTATTATTAACTTAATATTAATATTATAATTATAAAATAATAATATATATTGAGAGAGTGAGAGATCAGTGAATGAAGGTGTCCATAATTCGTCGAAAAATGCTCCAATTTATAGATGTGGCCAGGCTTTCCACTCCATGCGATCGCATGGAAAATACTCTTCCTGGCCATGCGATCGCATGGCCAGCTATGACAGCACCAAATGCTTCCAAAACGTGGGCGGCTCTTGATTTATTTATTATATAATATATATAATTTTATATAATTATATATATTATATTATATTCTTGTGCATCATTGACTTGTAATTTTAGACCCGTTGCGTAGCGCGTTGATAGTTGGTTCATGTCCCAGTTCCGGATTTTTGAACGTCCTTTCGTACGATTTAATATCTTGTACTTTGCGTTTCGCGGCTCGTACTCTTGTAAATTTTAGACGTTTCTCAGCAATAATTTGAACCACTTAGATTGTACTTTGTACATTACATTACATCGTATATTATATTTCCATTACTATTTAAATATATACATATTTATTTACAAGTAACTGTTCGTGAATCGTCGGCATAATCAAAGGTTAACTGCATTTATGAAAACAGTTCAAAAATTTTTGAGATTCAACATTGTAGACTTTGCTTATCGTATTGGAAACATATAAAGATTAAGTTTAAATTTGGTCAGAAATTTCAGGGTCGTCACAATCATTATTTTCAAAACTATCATTTTAACAAGTAAATAATTTGTATATAAAAATATACTTATTACATATACTATAACTATATTAATATTACATATACATTATATATTAAACCTAATAACACTGTTTACATAAATATTTACATATAACAAATTTTTGATTTAACAATATAATACTAATTATATAGATATATATGTATTAGTATAACTATATGTATAAATATTAATATACATAATAAATATATATAACATTTGAAATAACAAATAAATTACTAAATTAAATAAGTAATATATATAAACTAGTTTGATTATTATTACATGTTAATTATATGTGTTAATATATATACCTGATATAGGTTCGTGAATCCGAGGCCAACCCTGCATTGTTCAGTTTCGTCGTATTAATATTTTCACTACAAAATATTGGATCGTGAGTTTCATTTGCTCCCTTTTTAAATGCTTTTGCAATATATATTTTTGGGACAGAGAATACATGCGCTGCTTTTATAAATATTTTACGAAATAGACACAAGTAATTGAAACTATATTCTATGGTTGAATTATCGAAATCGATTATGCCCCTTTTTAGTCTGGTAATCTAAGAATTAGGGAACTGGCCCCTAATTGACGCGAATCCTAAGATAAATCTATGGGCACTAACAAGCCCCAGTCAGAGAATTTGAACTGCTTTAGTACTTCGAATTCATCATGTCCGAAGGGAGTAACGGAATGATGGGGATATTCTATATATATCTTGTTAAGGTCGATTACCAGGTGTTCAATCCATATGAATGATTTTTATCTCTATGTATGGGATGTATATTTATGAGAAAAGGAAATGAAAATCTTGTGGTCTATTAAAATGATGGAAATGAATATTGATGATAAACTAATGAACTCACCAACCTTTTGGTTGACACTTTTAAGCATGTTTATTCTCAGGTATGAAAGAAATCTTTCGCTGTACATTTGCTCATTTTAGAGATATTACTTGGAGTCATTCATGACATATTTCAAAAGACGTTGCATTCGAGTCGTTGAGTTCATCAGGATTATTATTAAGTCAACTATAGTTGGATATATTATGAAATGGTATGCATGCCGTCAACTTTTGATGTAAATAAAGTTTGTTTTTTTAAAAACGAATGCAATGTTTGTAAAATGTATCATATAGAGGTCAAATACCTCGCGATGTAACCAAATGTAATGTATTCGTCCAGATGGATTAGGACAGGTCTTTACATTATGGATGTGAAAATAGGGCCACATTAAGAGTAAGTGCCCGAACCAAGAGAATACTAATGGGCAAAGTCGTGGAAGAGTTTTTAACATCAATGCGGTAGAAGCATAGGAAGACCTGGAGCTTGTTACGGGTACGTTTCTTATTGACGATAAACCTGCTTATGTTTTATTTGATTCGGGTGCGGATAGAAGCTATATGAGTAGAGATTTTTGTGCTAAATTAAGTTGTCCTTTAACGCCTTTAGATAATAAGTTTTTACTCGAATTAGCAAATGTTGAACTAATTAAAACCGATAAAATATGTCGGAATCGAAAAATTAAACTGGTTGGCGAAACGTTTAAAATAAATTTGATACAAGTAGAGTTTGGAAGTTTTGATGTGATAATTAGCATGGACTGGTTGAAAAAGGAGAGAGCAGAGGTCATTTGTTACAAGAATGCGATTTCCATTCTGCGCAAAAAGGGAAAACACTTAATGGGACTACCTCCACACTGATCCATCGACAGTCAAACCCAAAGAAAAGAACATAAATGATGTTCCTGTAGTAAAAGAATTTCCCGATGTATTTCCGAAAGAATTATCGGGACTACCTCCACACTGATCCATCGAATTTCAAATAGATCTTGTACTAGGAGCTGCACCGATAGCTCGTGCTCCATATAGACTTGCACCCAGTGAAATGAAGGAACTACAAAGCCAATTACAAGAACTTATGGAGTGTGGGTTCAGTCGACCGAGCACATCACCATAGAGAGCTCATGTGTTGTTTGTCAAGAAGAAGGATGGTACGTTCAGGTTGTGTTTCGACTACCAAGAGTTGAACAAGCTTACCATCAAGAACCGTTATCCACTACCAAGAATCGATGATCTATTCGATCAATTGCAAGGTTCGTCGATTTATTCGAAGATTGATTTACGTTCCGGTTATCATCAAATGTGAGTGAAGGAGGATGACATCCCAAAGACCGTTTTAGAACGCATTACGGTCATTATGATTTTATGGTTATGCCATTTGGATTGACTAACGCACCAGCTGTGTTCATGGACCTCATGAACTGGGTGTGTGGGCCATATCTTGATAAGTTTGTCATTGTTTTCATCGATGATATACTTATTTACTCTAAGAATGACCAAGAACACGAAGAACATTTGAGAATGGTGCTAGAATTATTAAGAAAGGAAAAACTGTACGCTAAGTTTTCTGAGTTTCATTTTGGTTGGAAGAAGTACAATTCCTCGGTCACATAGTGAGCAAAGAAGGCATTCAGGTTGATCCGGCAAAGATTGAAACCGTTGAAAAGTGGAAAATCTCGAAAACTCCAACGCATATACGTCAATTTTAAGGATTGGCTGGTTAATACAGTAGATTCATCCAAGATTTTTTCAAAGTAGCAAAACCCCTGACTGCATTAACGTATAAGGGGAAGAAATTTGAATGGAAGGATGAGCAAGAGAAAGCGTTTCAATTGTTGAAGAAAAAGTTAACTACGGTACCTATATTGTCATTGCCTGAAGGGAATGATGATTTTATGATTTATTGTGACGCTTTAAAGCAAGGTCTCGATTGTGTATTCATGCAACGAAAGAAGGTAATTGCTTATGCGTCTAGACAATTGAAGATTCACGAGCAGAATTATACGACTCACGATTTGGAATTGGGCGTTGTTGTTTTTGCATTAAAGATGTGGAGGCACTACTTATATGGGGTCAAATGTATCATATATACCGGCCACAAAAGTCTCCAACATATATTTGATCAAAAACAACTGAACATGAGGCAGCGTAGGTGGATTGAGCTGTTAAATGATTACGACTTTGAAATTCGTTACCACCCGGGGAAGGCATATGTGGTAGCGGACGCCTTGAGTAGAAAGGACAGGGAACCTATTCGAGTAAACGCTATGAGTATAATTATTCATACTAACCTTACTACTCGAATAAAAGAGGCGCAACAAGGAGTTTTGAAAAAAGGAAATTTGAAGAATGAGATACCCAAAGGATCGGAGAAACAGCTTAATATTCGGGAAGACGGAACTTGCTATTTGGCTGATAGAATTTGGGTACCAAAGCTTGGGGATTCGAGTGAAATGGTACTTAGGGAAGCACATAAAACCAGATACTCAATACATCTCAGAGCGGGGAAAATATACCAAGACCTCAAGAAAAACTTTTAGTGGTCGGGTATGAAAGCCGATATTGCCACATACATAGGAGAATTTTTGACTTGTTCTAAAGTCAAAGCTGAACATCAAAAACCATCAGGTCTACTTCAACAACCTGAAATCCTGGAATGAAAATGGGAAAAGATTATCATGGATTTCATTACTAAATTTCCAAGCACTGCAAGTGGTTATAATACAATTTGGGTAATAGTCGATCATCTTACCAAGTCAGCACACTTTCTACCAATGAGAGAAGATGATAAAATGGAGAAGTTTGCACGACTATACTTGAAGAAAGTCATCTCTAGACATGGAATACCAATCTCTATTATCTTTGATAGGGATGACAGATTTGTTTCAAGATTTTGGCAGTCGTTACATCAAGCATTGGGGACTCGTTTAGACATGAGTACTGCCTATCATCCACAAACTGATGGGCAGAGTGAAAGGATAATACAGACGCTTGAAGACATGCTACGAAAATATGTTATTGATTTTGGAAATGGTTGGGATCGACATCTACCATTTGCAGAGTTTTCCTACAATAACAGTTACCACTCGAGTATTGATGCGGCACCGTTCGAGGCACTTTATGGTAGGAAGTGTAGATCTCCGATTTATTGGAGCGAGGTGGGGGATAAACAGATTACGGGTCCAGAAATTATCCACGAAACTACTGAGAAAATCATCTAGATTCAACAACGGTTGAAAACAGCCCAAAGTCGGCAAAAGAGCTACGCGGATGTTAGAAGAAAAAATTTAGAATTTGAGGTTGATGACATGGTCATGCTTAACGTATCACCTTGAAAGGGTGACATTCAATTTGGAAAACGCGGAAAACTAAACCCGAGATACATTGGGTCATTCAAGATTATTGATCGTATCGGACCGGTAGCTTATCGACTTGAATTACCTTAACAACTAGCCGGCGTACATAATACCTTCCACGTCTCGAATTTGAAGAAATGCTAAGCTAAAGAAGATCTCACTATCCCTTTAGACGAAATTAAGATTAACGAAAAACTACAATTCATTGAGGAACCCGTCAAAATAATGGATCGTGAGGTTAAAGGACTTAAGAAAAACAAAATACCAATCGTTAAGGTTCGATGGAATGCTCGTAGAGGACCCGAGTTCACCTGGGAACGTGAAGACCAAATGAAGCACAAATACCCGCACTTATTTCCAGAAGATGTGTCAACACCCACAACTGCTTAAAATTTCGGGACGAAATTTATTTAACGGGTAGGTACTGTAATGACCCGGACTTTTTCATGATTATATATTATATGAGATTAATATTTACATGAATAAATGTTTCCAATATTTTAAGCAATCAAACTTGTTAAGACTTGAACGTTTGAAATGGATTTTACATAAACGTTTGACCACCGAGTTTGTCCGACGATTCACGAACGTTATAACTTGTAAATGACATGATAATACATATATGGACATATATATATGGTTATCATGATATTATGATAATTAGGTATCTCATTAAGTATATTAACAATGGGTTATATACATAAAATGAGACTACTAAATTAAGGAGTTCGAAACAATATATACATGTAATGATTAACGACTTAATTAAAATGTATATATGTGTATTGTATTAAGATGTATTAATACACATTTGAAAGACTAAATGACATATATTAAAATACTTATACTTAACAAAGATAACTATAATTGTATTCCCATTCATTTTCATCAAGAATTCTACTCGTATTCGTTCGGTATTTGTACTCGTATAATACACAGCTTCTAGATGTATTTACTATTGGTATATACCAATAAAAATCTGCTCCTTAGCAGCCCTAAATGATTAAGTAACATGTGAAACCAACCATTTTGCAACTACCATGAATTATTTAGCAAGAAAACAAACTTAAGAATATTTTCTTTCTTTATAACAAGTAAAAACGTTTTCATGCATGCACACCATTTTTCCATTCCATTTTCTCATGCTTACACTCTAAATTCTCTCTTAAAATACTTCTAACTTCATACTTGATCATCTCCAAGCATTTTCCCCATCTTTTAGCTTCAATTACAAGCTTTAATCATCATAAAAACAACCATTCAAGAACACTTCAAGAAATCTTTCAAGTTTGCAAGATTACTTCCAAGCTTTCAAATCCATTCCAAGTAATCATCCAAGATCAATAAACCTTTGTTAATTACAGTAGGTTTTCATTCTAAATCAAAGGTAAGAATCATATTCAAGCTTTGGTTCAATTTCTATAAACATAAATATCATAAAACAAGTAGTAATATTCTTGAACATTGTTTGATTCCATGATTCTATTTCAAAGTTTCCAAGCTTTCAAGAACATCTTCAAGCTCAAGATTATATCCTTATTTTTCCAGCAACCATATCCATTTGAGTTGAGGTAGTAACTTTGTTCATAATCTTGTTCGATTCATATATATATAACTATCTTATTCGGAGTAAATAACTTATAATCACTAAAACAAGTTTAGTTAATTCTAAATTCGTTTGCAAACAAAGTTAATCCTTCTAACTTGACTTTTAAAAACAACCTCACACATGTATTATAACTATATGATATGCTAACTTAATGATTTAAAACTTGGAAACACGAAGAACACCGTAAAACCGGACATACGCCGTCATAGTGAAACCAGGGGCTGTTTTGGGTTGGATAATTAAAAACTATCATAGACTTTGATTTAAAAGTTTGTATTTTGGGAAAATGATATTTCATATGAACATGATAAAATATCCAAAAATTATGGTTAAACTCAAAGTAGAAGTATGTTTTTCAAAATGGTTATCAAGATGTCGTTCTTTCGACAGAAATGACTACCTCTTTAAATATGGACTTATAAACTGTAACTCCGACTATAAACCACCACTTTTTTAGTTTATTTTCAAAAATTAGAGTTCATTACGAAATCATAGCAATTTGATTCACTCAAAACTGATTTGTAATGAAGAAGTTATAGGCAAAACAATATTGGTTAGAAATGGCTAAAATGACTACGGGATTTTTTTACAAAAATCTATACTAACCATATTCTAGCTAACTTTTCTTGTATTATACATGTATTCTAACATGTCATGAGTATTTCCTTGTAATATACTAGTCTTGGTTAAGTCCGAGACAATATCATGTAATCTTGATTAGTTAAGACAATAGTTGCACAATACGTCGGATAAATTAAAAGACACCATATACACAATACAACTAGATTAATTCAAAGACAATAGCTGTATCTTGGGTTATGATTGAGTCTTATACAATATGTTTATACTATGTCTTGATTATTTCAGGTTGATATATCGATCTATTTATGTACTACTAACATTAGACTACTAACTGTGGACTACTAACGTTGGACTGCTAACTTAACAACTTAAATCGTCAACACGTAAATAAAAATATGATGTGAATGTATTTCTATCATACTTTGATATATATGTATATATTTGTTATAGGTTCCTGAATCGATCCGAGGCCAAGTCTGATTTTCGACGAATTGAAAATCTGTGAAAGTGAGTTATAGTCCCATTTTTACTATCTAATATTTTGAGATGAGAATACATGCAGTTTTACAAATGTTTTACAAAATAGGCACAAGTAATGAAACTACATTCTATGATGGATTTGTTATACCAGATATCCCTATTTTTCTTTTGCTTGGTAACTTAATAATTAGTGTACGCACTAATTGACGCGAATCCTAAAGATAGATCTATGGGTACTAACAACCCCCATTCTAGAAAATGGAATGCTTTAGTACTTCGAGTTATTAGTATACAGAGTGCGGCCTGTATACTGGGGGATATTACTTTGACGTCTTGTTAATGTTGGTTACCAGGAAATTAATCATATGAATGTTTTTTACAGACGGAATTCCTATATGTTTATAAAATGAAATCTTGTGGCCTATTATTACGATTTATGGTATAGGTTAAACATATGACTCACCAACATTTTTGTTGACATTTTAAGCATGTTTATTCTTGGGTGATTATTAAAAGACTTCCGCTGTTACATGCTAAATAAAGACAACATTTGGAGTCAGCCTGCATGTATGATATTGTTTAAAAACTGCATTCGGAAACATCTTTTATTGTAACCTATTATTAACCACTATGTAATTGTCGTGTGTAAACCTTGTAGTTTTAGATTATCATTGATTGATAATCTATATTATGTCAATTAAACCTTTATCATATAAATAAAGGTTATGGTTTTTTTTAAAAACGAATGCAGTCTTTGAAAAACGTCTCATATAGATGTCAAAAACTCGCAATGAAACCGATTATTGTGAAACGTTTATAATCGATATGAACGGGGCATTTCACAAGGTACCGTGAATCTTCCTGTATCTCTTAACTTAGGGGGAATACCACGTTGTAACACTAATGAACATTCCTCACTTAAGGGTAAGCTAACTATCTCTGTGACGACCCGGAAATTTTCGACCAAATTTAAACTTAACCTTTATATGTTTCCGACACGATAAGCAGAATTTGTAATGTTGAATCTCAAAAAGTTTGGAACTACATTCATGTAATCAATTACCCTTTGACCGTGTTCGACGATTCACGAACAATTATGAGTATATAGATATGTATATATAATATATAATATTAACTGAAAACATTAACAAAGTATTAGATATATGATACTTTACATGAACATATTTGTTTCGATATATTTATCGACAGAATTAAGAGATAATATCAAATGATTGAATTATCAGATACATTATGATATGATTATGGGCCTATGTTATGAGGTCCACTGTGATTTAAGAAATCTATTCTTTTTGACAACATTCGAAAAATGGTAAAGTGATTTATAAGTAAGAACAAATGTGTCAATTAACGGAAACTAGACAAGGGTTAGTGGAAATTCCTGTTTAATTTACAAGGCATGTTTTATAATATTTTTCTCGTGACCTTGATAAGATAACTATGTTAACTTTCATTTTATTTAATATGAAAATAAGAACGTGAAGTGTAAATAACTTAGATGTTGGATATCGACAAGTTAAGTAACTCGACATTTTTCATTAAGATGATTTCATACGTTTATTTAACCTTTGGACTTTACCCCATGCTTCACCAACAGACTGTAATTTAAAAACTTGAAACCTATTATGAATATATATAATTCTACTTTTCTAAAATGTTTTATGATATAACGATTTCTATTATTTTAACCTTTTAACAAAATGATTCTTAAATATATTTAGTTTTGGAAAACAAAATTATCATATTTATTTGATTTAGTTTCAAAAGTACAAAAAACGTTTTCAGTTTAAAAAGAACTTTATTATTAAAACGTATATATCTTTTATAAATATCTAGAACTACTTTTGACAACTCATTACTTAACCAGTATGATAAAGATAACGATATTTATATTTTATTTTATTAAATATATATAACGATTTAAATTAATATTATATATATTTATACGCGTATTATACGTACATAGTTTTATACTTTTACTATATACTTTAACTTTACATTTACTTACTTTTACTTTACATTAACTTTAATAATTTATACTTTAATAATTCACTTTAATAATTCATACTTTAATAATTCACTTTAATAATTCTTACTTTAATAATTCATACTTTAATAATTCACTTTAATAATTCATACTTTAATAATTCACTTTAATAATTTATACGTTAATAATTCACTTTAATAATTCAAAAATCTATTATAAATAGAATTCAATAGTTTTCATTATTTCATAGAAACTTGAAAATATATTTCTGTAAACTCTCTTAATCGAATTACATATATATATTTTCTTTGTATTATTTTAAGATATTATTAGTATACATAAAATACTACGATGGAGTTATATTCAGACGATTTCAAAATAAGTTTTCAAATGGGATAGAGCTAAGGAAATTATGGTTTATAGCTATGGAGGTTATGGGTACTGATCGAGGGTATTGCTCGTGAGGTCAACCTAACGTTTGTCATTTTCGTTGCGTCTACGTACTTTCCTGCAATATTGAATCACAATATTGATACGTTCATGAATCCGAGACAAACCGTGCATTTGTTCAGTGCCGTGAAATACATAATTGCTACGAAATACAGTATTGTGAGTTTCATTTGCTCCCTTTTTAATTGCTTTTACAATATATATATTTTTGGGCTGAGAATACATGCGCTGCTTTATAAATGTTTTATGAAATAGGTACAAGTACTAAAACTAACTCTATGTGGGTTTAAACCAGAAATATACCCTTAGCTTGGTAACATTAAACTACTTGTCTATGTACAGTAGGCGCGAATCCTAAAGATAGATCTATTGGGCCTGACAAACCCCATCCTGACTATGGGATGCTTTAGTACTTCAAGGTTATTTTAAACACACCTGATCTGGTGTACTTCAGAGGGTAAAACATGAACGTTAAGGCTTGTTACCGGGTGCCTACAACTTATAGAATATTTTTTATACACTTGTGAGTGTACATATGTTTATAAATGGAAATCTTGTGGTCTATTAAAATACTGAAATGATTGTTATGATAAACCTATGAACTCACCAACCTTTTGGTTGACACTTTTAAGCATGTTTATTCTCAGGTTTGAAAGAAATCTTCCGCTGTGCATTAGCTCATTTTAAGGATATTACCTGGAGTCATTCATGACATACTTTGAAAGACGTTGCATTCGAGTCGTTGAGTTCATCAAGATTAATATTAAGTCAATTATAGTTGGATGTAATATGAAATGGTATGCATGCCGTCAATTTTTGATGTAAAGAAAGTTTGTCTTTTAAGAACGAATGCAATGTTTGTAAAACGTATTATATAGAGGTCAAATACCTCGCGATGTAATCAACTATTGTGAATCGTTTATAATGTATATGAACGGGTCCTTTCAGTTGGTATCAGAGCGGTGGTCTTAGCGAACCAGGTCTTGCATTAGTGTGTCTAACTGATAGTTGTTAAGATGCATTAGTGAGTCTGGACTTCGATCGTGTCTGCATGTCAAAAGTTTTTCTTTTCGTTTTTAGTCGGAAATCATCTACTTACCATCCTTAGGAAATTATCTGCTTTTCATTCTTAAGTCTAGATGCATTTTCCTATATTTATTGCATAATAGTGTATAGACGAATTCTTATCTTAGCATATCTGTTACTGTGAACTTTGACTGACATCTTTCAAAGATTCCTCCGTAATTTATGGGATTTTGGTATTATATATACATATGTAAATTATGTATTGAAGAATACCAAATCTAAATTCTACAATCTATTTCATACAAAAAAATTCTTTCCCTGATCATACAAGATGGATTCCTCAACCAGTTCGAGTTCCTCGGATTCCGACAGCTATGTCAATATGGATTTCCACATGAGCTCCGAAAGCAGCATGACCGGAATGGATCAACCAATTAGCCATCATCTATTCTGGATGAATTGGGGATGGGTTCATAATCTACTTAACCATTGGAGACAAGAAGAAGGTGATCCCTTTCATTCACCACATTGCCCTCTTGGCAATGAACCTGAAGCACTTACCGGCGAACCTGTCCGAAACACCATTTTCTCTCTCATTTCCAGAGTATCTCGTCATGATTATATATACTACACAAAATTCTAGATCTTTATATCCGCTCGTCCGAACCGACAATCACCCCGGTGTAATAGAAGAAGTCAGCGAGCTTCGCGCTCGGGTAGTGGCTTTGGAGAATATGGTGCAAAGGTTAAAAACACCAGCAGCAGCACCAGCAGCATAACCAGTACCACCATCAACAATATCAACAGTACCATTACCACCACCAACAACAACCGCATCGCAAACCTCAACTTCATAATCTGTCCCACGAGCATCGACGTCATACGCCATGTAGATACCAAGGAATACCACAACGATGAAGTATTGATTCATAACTTCATTGGGGAAATATTCTACGACGATTATGTAATTTCTAAAGTTTACAAAATGATCTATCCTTGCCTTAACCATAAATCAAATGAGTTTAATTTAATATTAACTCATTAAATCTATATTACATCTGAAGAAATATACACATATATATTTCCATAAAGACTGTAATAAAATTCTTTTGTACAAAATATTAATTGTGAAATTTTTTTTAACGGGTAGGTAATACCCGAGAGATATATAAATTCACAATTAATATGTTACATTCTTCGAATCTGATTCAGCAAGTCATCCATTATACTCCCTACTTTCACAACAATATACATTCTTTTATAGAAATCAAAACAACCATACTCATTCAAAATCTAATTACATATTCTGATTTTGAAATCTCAGAATTCGATTCAAGATATAACCGAAATCATCACTCTTAGATTCCTACATCTTTCAAAACTATACTTTGACTTCAAAACTGTCCTAGAACCTCATTTCTATTCATGGAAGTCACAAAAATATTTGTATCATTCAAAATCTTAGAACATCATATGTATATTAACAATTACAATATGTGTTCAAACTCTTCAAAATTCCTAAAGACATGCGAGATGATGATCCAACCACACATTACCCAATGTCGTGCACCTGAAAAGCTCTCGAAACCAAAGTTATAGTTTAACACGTATCCGTGTCAGATCCTTTGATATTTATTACCAAATATAATTTTTCAATCTCTTTCCAAAATAGACAGTTTTGTCACAGCTCCAGTAAATCACCTTCATTTGTTTATACGAATAAACCCTTCATCATGGTTACCGGGGAACCTTTCATATCTCGCCACATTAGCAGTAAACTTATCAACAACTTCATTACCCTTCGACTTAAGCCTCTCCGAAAAGCCACTATACTTATTCATTAAAACCCCATCATGTACTCACCTACATCCTGTAACAATAATTATCACACCAATTACTGGGAATTAGCAATCAGTATTTTGAATTTCGCGAAAATTTTACGTCAAAAGTTATATGTATACATATAAAGTCTATCTCCTAGACTTACATACTTCGAATGTGAATTTTCTGAAAAACATCCCAAACTATGAACTAGTTCTCCGAAATTGGAAAAATGCTGATGAAGCAGCAAAAACTGTAAACGACTTTAACAGTCAAAAGTTTGATGATAAAGAATAGTATGGTGGTAAAGCTGAGAAAAGGAGAAGGTTTGAAACTAGAAAATGGATTGAGTAGACCAAGAAGGAGACTGTGGACAAATCACAAAGACTAAACCTGCCTTCAAAGGATCCAAATGATTCAGTGTCTACTGAAATCGTTAGCAAACACCTTACTTCTTATTCTAAACCTTCACAGACAAATCTTCTTCATCATCCATCTATGTTAAGAATTCTAAGATATTATCGTATCTTTTATTATAAATATCTTCGATATTCCTGAAGATATTTTCACAACTATTCTTATCCGAAATCTTTTATCTCTTCGCAATATCTGCGTTACAACATAAAAAGAAACTGTGTTAGTTTCTAAATTCTGAAGAAAAAAAATTCGAATTTAAAATAGGAATGTTTTTAAAGTAGTGTTGGGAACTGAAGCATGAGTTAGTATAATATAATGACACATGATCAATGTGATTATATTACAGTAAGTCATGGTGAGTTTCTAATGGAATGTGATGATTCACAGAACATACCGTCATCATGTACTATTTACACGACTCTTACATTCTACCCAATTTCCAAACATATTAAGAACATATCATCTTGATAGCTCTATATTTTCGGATATTCTGGTAATTTGCCAAATCAAGATCGTGCCATTATGATTTTCTTCTTGGAACATTAACTATGTTCATCCAAAAATTCATATCTACGAATTCTGGACCATTATCCGCTTGACTTAAGGCCGGGAAGAGAAAACGAAAGCATGAAGCTCCGAAATATAATGGAGAATATAAAGCCCGATAACAACCCCGAAATTACAAACCGTGTATATCAATGCGTATAGCAATATAAAGACACGGGAGAATGAAAAACACAATAACCCCAAGGTAATGGTAGAAGAAAATAACTTCCTCTGGTGGTAGATGAAAAAGAAGAATGACAGATATGAAAGTTAAGAGTATATCAAGAATCAATATTGGATGAAGCATATTAACGAATGCTTTAAAGTATGAATTGGGGAGAAAGACTAGAAGGTGTGAGCTGTGGAAATAAAGAAACGAAGGGGGTGAATTTATAGTAAAATATCAGACAGAGAAATCGAGACAGATTATCGCATTTAATCAAAGAAGATCATGATTTCCTTAATCGCCGAAGAACCAAATCTTATTGCAAAGATTTTCTTTAAATCCCATGAATTCCGGAAATCAATCATAACTACGTCATCGGTTAAAACAAATATACGTTTACTCATTTCACTCTCTTGCGATAGCTTCACTTATACTCTTCGCGTAATCAAATTGTTTTATCTATATTACTCAATGATGATAAAACTCTATTTATCAACTCATATTCGTCATGAAAACATTTTTATAGGTAGCCATGACGACCTCGATCAAATTTCGGGACGAAATTTCTTTAACGGGTAGATACTGTGACGACCCGGAAATTTTTGACCAAATTTAAACTTAACCTTTATATGTTTCCAACACGATAAGCAGAATTTGTAATGTTGAATCTCAAAAAGTTTGGAACTACATTCATGTAATCAATTACCCTTTGACCGTGTTCGACGATTCACGAACAATTATGAGTATATAGATATGTATATATAATATATAATATTGACTGAAAACATTAACAAAGTATTAGATATATGATACTTTACATGAACGTATTTGTTTTGATATATTTATCGACAGAATTAAGAGATAATATCAAATGATTGAATTATCAGATACATTATGATATGATTACGGGCCTATGTTATGAGGTCCACTGTGATTTAAGAAATCTATTCTTTTTGACAACATTTGAAAAATGGTAAAGTGATTTATAAGTAAGAACAAATGTGTCAATTAACGGAAACTAGACAAGGGTTAGTGGAAATTCCTGTTTAATTTACAAGGCATGTTTTATAATATTTTTCTCGTGACCTTGATAAGATAACTATGTTAACTTTCATTTTATTTAATATGAAAATAAGAACGTGGAGTGTAAATAACTTAGATGTTGGATATCGACAAGTTAAGTAACTCGACATTTTTCATTAAGATGATTTCATACGTTTATTTAACCTTTGGACTTTACCCCATGCTTCACCAACAGACTGTAATTTAAAAACTTGAAACCTATTATGAATATATATAATTCTACTTTTCTAAAATGTTTTATGATATAACGATTTCTATTATTTTAACCTTTTAACAAAATGATTCTTAAATATATTTAGTTTTGGAAAACAAAATTATCATATTTATTTGATTTAGTTTCAAAAGTACAAAAAACGTTTTCAGTTTAAAAAGAACTTTATTATTAAAACGTATATATCTTTTATAAATATCTAGAACTACTTTTGACAACTCATTACTTAACCAGTATGATAAAGATAACGATATTTATATTTTATTTTATTAAATATATATAACGATTTAAATTAATATTATATATATTTATACGCGTATTATACGTATATAGTTTTATACTTTTACTATATACTTTAACTTTACATTTACTTACTTTTACTTTACATTAACTTTAATAATTTATACTTTAATAATTCACTTTAATAATTCATACTTTAATAATTCACTTTAATAATTCATACTTTAATAATTCACTTTAATAATTCATACTTTAATAATTCACTTTAATAATTCATACTTTAATAATTCACTTTAATAATTTATACGTTAATAATTCACTTTAATAATTCAAAAATCTATTATAAATAGAATTCAATAGTTTTCATTATTTCATAGAAACTTGAAAATATATTTCTCTAAACTCTCTTAATCGAATTACATATATATATTTTCTTTGTATTATTTCAAGATATTATTAGTATACATAAAATACTAAGACGGAGTTATATTCAGACGATTTCAAAATAAGTTTTCAAACGGGATAGAGCTAAGGAAATTATGGTTTATAGCTATGGAGGTTATGGGTATTGATCGAGGGTATTGCTCGTGAGGTCAACCTAACGTTTATCATTTTCGTTGCGTCTACGTACTTTCCTGCAATATTGAATCACAATATTGATACGTTCGTGAATCCAAGACAAACTCTGCATTTGTTCAGTGCCGTGATATACATAATTGCTACGAAATACAGTATTGTGAGTTTCATTTGCTCCCTTTTTAATTGCTTTTGCAATATATATATTTTTTGGCTGAGAATACATGCGCTGCTTTATAAATTTTTTACGAAATAGGCACAAGTACTAAAACTAACTCTATGTGGGTTTAAACCAGAAATATACCCTTAGCTTGGTAACATTAAACTACTTGTCTATGTACGGTAGGCGCGAATCCTAAAGATAGATCTATTGGGCCTGACAAACCCCATCCTGACTATGGGATGCTTTAGTACTTCGAGGTTATTTTAAACACACCTGATCTGGTGTACTTCAGAGGGTAAAATATGAACGTTAAGGCTTGTTACCGGGTGCCTACAACTTATAGAATACTTTTATACACTTGCGAGTGTACATATGTTTATAAATAGAAATCTTGTGGTCTATTAAAATATTGAAATGATTGTTATGATAAACCTATGAACTCACCAACCTTTTGGTTGACACTTTTAAGCATGTTTATTCTCAGGTATGAAAGAAATCTTCCGCTGTGCATTAGCTCATTTTAAGGATATTACCTGGAGTCATTCATGACATACTTTGAAAGACGTTGCATTCTAGTCGTTGAGTTCATCAAGATTAATATTAAGTCAATTATAGTTGGATGTAATATGAAATGGTATGCATGCCGTCAATTTTTGATGTAAAGAAAGTTTGTCTTTTAAGAACGAATGCAATGTTTGTAAAACGTATCATATATGAAATGTCCCGTTCTTATTGATTAAAAACGTTCCATATTAATTGATTTCGTTGCGAGGTTTTGACCTCTATATGAGACGTTTTTCAAAGACTGCATTCATTTTAAAACAAACCATAACCTTTATTTCATCAATAAAGGTTTAAAAAGCTTTACGTAGATTATCAAATAATGATAATCTAAAATATCCTGTTTACACGCGACCATTACATAATGGTTTACAATACAAATATGTTACAACAAAATAAGTTTCTTGAATGCAGTTTTTACACAATATCATACAAGCATGGACTCCAAATCTCGTCCTTATTTAAGTATGCGACAGCGGAAGCTCTTAATAATCACCTGAGAATAAACATGCTTAAAACGTCAACAAAAATGTTGGTGAGTTATAGGTTTAACCTATATATATCAAATCATAATAATAGACCACAAGATTTCATATTTCAATACACATCCCATACATAGAGATAAAAATCATTCATATGGTGAACACCTGGTAACCGACAATGACAAGATGCATATATAAGAATATCCCCATCATTCCGGGACACCCTTCGGATATGATATAAATTTCGAAGTACTAAAGCATCCGGTACTTTGGATGGGGTTTGTTAGGCCCAATAGATCTATCTTTAGGATTCGCGTCAATTAGGGTGTCTATTCCCTAATTCTTAGATTACCAGACTTAATAAAAAGGGGCATATTCGATTTTGATAATTCAACCATAGAATGTAGTTTCACGTACTTGTGTCTATTTTGTAAATCATTTATAAAACCTGCATGTATTCTCATCCCAAAAATATTAGATTTTAAAAGTGGGACTATAACTCACTTTCACAGATTTTTACTTCGTCGGGAAGTAAGACTTGGCCACTGGTTGATTCACGAACCTATAACAATATATACATATATATCAAAGTATGTTCAAAATATATTTACAACACTTTTAATATATTTTGATGTTTTAAGTTTATTAAGTCAGCTGTCCTCGTTAGTAACCTATAACTAGTTGTCCACAGTTAGATGTACAGAAATAAATCGATAAATATTATCTTGAATCAATCCACGACCCAGTGTATACGTATCTCAGTATTGATCACAACTCAAACTATATATATTTTGGAATCAACCTCAACCCTGTATAGCTAACTCCAACATTCACATATAGAGTGTCTATGGTTGTTCTGAAATATATATAGATGTGTCGACATGATAGGTCGAAACATTGTATACGTGTCTATGGTATCTCAAGATTACATAATATACAATACAAGTTGATTAAGTTATGGTTGGAATAGATTTGTTACCAATTTTCACGTAGCTAAAATGAGAAAAATTATCCAATCTTGTTTTACCCATAACTTCTTCATTTTAAATCCGTTTTGAGTGAATCAAATTGCTATGGTTTCATATTGAACTCTATTTTATGAATCTAAACAGAAAAAGTATAGGTTTATAGTCGGAAAAATAAGTTACAAGTCGTTTTTGTAAAGGTAGTCATTTCAGTCGAAAGAACGACGTCTAGATGACCATTTTAGAAAACATACTTCCACTTTGAGTTTAACCATAATTTTTGGATATAGTTTCATGTTCATAATAAAAATCATTTTCTCAGAATAACAACTTTTAAATCAAAGTTTATCATAGTTTTTAATTAACTAACCCAAAACAGCCCGCGGTGTTACTACGACGGCGTAAATCCGGTTTTACGGTGTTTTTCGTGTTTCCAGGTTTTAAATCATTAAGTTAGCATATCATATAGATATAGAACATGTGTTTAGTTGATTTTAAAAGTCAAGTTAGAAGGATTAACTTTTGTTTGCGAACAAGTTTAGAATTAACTAAACTATGTTCTAGTGATTACAAGTTTAAACCTTCGAATAAGATAGCTTTATATGTATGAATCGAATGATGTTATGAACATCATTACTACCTTAATTTCCTTGGATAAACCTACTGGAAAAGAGAAAAATGGATCTAGCTTCAATGGATCCTTGGATGGCTCGAAGTTCTTGAAGCAGAATCATGACACGAAAACAAGTTCAAGTAAGATCATCACTTGAAATAAGATTGTTATAGTTATAGAAATTGAACCAAAGTTTGAATATGATTATTACCTTGTATTAGAATGATAACCTACTGTAAGAAACAAAGATTTCTTGAGATTGGATGATCACCTTACAAGATTGGAAGTGAGCTAGCAAACTTGAAAGTATTCTTGATTTTATGAAACTAGAACTTTTGGAATTTATGAAGAACACTTAGAACTTGAAGATAGAACTTGAGAGAGATCAATTAGATGAAGAAAATTGAAGAATTAAAGTGTTTGTAGGTGTTTTTGGTCGTTGGTGTATGGATTAGATATAAAGGATATGTAATTTTGTTTTCATGTAAATAAGTCATGAATGATTACTCATATTTTTGTAATTTTATGAGATATTTCATGCTAGTTGCCAAATGATGGTTCCCACATGTGTTAGGTGACTCACATGGGCTGCTAAGAGCTGATCATTGGAGTGTATATACCAATAGTACATACATCTAAAAGCTGTGTATTGTACGAGTACGAATACGGGTGCATACGAGTAGAATTGTTGATGAAACTGAACGAGGATGTAATTGTAAGCATTTTTGTTAAGTAGAAGTATTTTGATAAGTGTATTGAAGTCTTTCAAAAGTGTATAAATACATATTAAAACACTACATGTATATACATTTTAACTGAGTCGTTAAGTCATCGTTAGTCGTTACATGTAAGTGTTGTTTTGAAACCTTTAGGTTAACGATCTTGTTAAATGTTGTTAACCCAATGTTTATAATATCAAATGAGATTTTAAATTATTATATTATCATGATATTATCATGTATGAATATCTCTTAATATGATATATATACATTAAATGTCTTTACAACGATAATCGTTACATATATGTCTCGTTTAAAAATCATTAAGTTAGTAGTCTTGTTTTTACATATGTAGTTCATTGTTAATATACTTTATGATATGTTTTCTTATCATAGTATCATGTTAACTATATATATATATCCATATATATGTCATCATATAGTTTTTACAAGTTTTAACGTTCGTGAATCACCGATCAACTTGGGTGGTCAATTGTCTATATGAAACATATTTCAATTAATCAAGTCTTAACAAGTTTGATTGCTTAACATGTTGGAAACATTTAATCATGTAAATATCAATCTCAATTAATATATATAAACATGGAAAAGTTCGGGTCACTACAGTACCTACTCGTTAAATAAATTTCGTCCCGAAATTTTAAGCTGTTGAAGGTGTTGACGAATCTTCTGGAAATAGATGCGGGTATTTCTTCTTCATCTGATCTTCACGCTCCCAGGTGAACTCGGGTCCTCTACGAGCATTCCATCGAACCTTAACAATTGGTATCTTGTTTTGCTTAAGTCTTTTAACCTCACGATCCATTATTTCGACGGGTTCTTCGATGAATTGAAGTTTTTCGTTGATTTGGATTTCATCTAACGGAATAGTGAGATCTTCTTTAGCAAAACATTTCTTCAAATTCGAGACGTGGAAAGTGTTATGTACAGTCGCGAGTTGTTGAGGTAACTCTAGTCGGTAAGCTACTGGTCCGACACGATCAATAATCTTGAATGGTCCAATATACCTTGGATTTAATTTCCCTCGTTTACCAAATCGAACAACGCCTTTCCAAGGTGCAACTTTAAGCATGACCATCTCTCCAATTTCAAATTCTATATCTTTTCTTTTAATGTCAGCGTAGCTCTTTTGTCGACTTTGGGCGGTTTTCAACCGTTGTTGAATTTGGATGATCTTCTCGGTAGTTTCTTGTATAATCTCCGGACCCGTAATCTGTCTATCCCCCACTTCACTCCAACAAATCGGAGACCTGCACTTTCTACCATAAAGTGCTTCAAACGGCGCCATCTCAATGCTTGAATGGTAGCTGTTGTTGTAGGAAAATTCTGCTAACGGTAGATGTCGATCCCAACTGTTTCTGAAATCAATAACACATGCTCGTAGCATGTCTTCAAGCGTTTGTATCGTCCTTTCGCTCTGCCCATCAGTTTGTGGATGATAGGCAGTACTCATGTCTAGACGAGTTCCTAATGCTTGCTGTAATGTCTGCCAGAATCTTGAAATAAATCTGCCATCCCTATCAGAGATAATAGAGATTGGTATTCCATGTCTGGAGACGACTTCCTTCAAATACAGTCGTGCTAACTTCTCCATCTTGTCATCTTCTCTTATTGGTAGGAAGTGTGCTGATTTGGTGAGACGATCAACTATTACCCAAATAGTATCAAAACCACTTGCAGTCCTTGGCAATTTAGTGATGAAATCCATGGTAATGTTTTCCCATTTCCATTCCGGGATTTCGGGTTGTTGAAGTAGACCTGATGGTTTCTGATGCTCAGCTTTGACCTTAGAACACGTCAAACATTCTCCTACGTATTTAGCAACATCGGCTTTCATACCCGGCCACCAAAAATGTTTCTTGAGATCCTTGTACATCTTCCCCGTTCCAGGATGTATTGAGTATCTGGTTTTATGAGCTTCTCTAAGTACCATTTCTCTCATATCTCCAAATTTT
Source organism: Rutidosis leptorrhynchoides (assembly GCF_046630445.1). NCBI lineage: Eukaryota > Viridiplantae > Streptophyta > Magnoliopsida > Asterales > Asteraceae > Rutidosis > Rutidosis leptorrhynchoides. The sequence goes on along the minus strand of NC_092338.1, from coordinate 341,768,335 downwards.
GGTACCCAAATCCTTTCAGCCCTATACCGGGTTCCGTCTTCCCGAATATTAAGATGCTTCTCCGATCCTTTGAGTATTTCATCCTTTAAATTTCCCTCTTTTAAAACTCCTTGTTGCGCCTCCTTTATTTGAGTAGTAATGTTATTATGAATCATTATATTCATAGATTTTACTCGAATGGGTTCTCTGTCCTTCCTGCTCAAGGCATCGGCTACCACATTTGCCTTCCCCGGGTGGTAACGAATCTCAAAGTCGTAATCATTCAATAATTCAATCCACCTACGCTGCCTCATATTCAGTTGTTTCTGATTAAATATGTGTTGAAGACTTTTGTGGTCAGTATATATAATACTTTTGACCCCATATAAGTAGTGCCTCCAAGTCTTTAATGCAAAAACAACCGCGCCTAATTCCAAATCATGCGTCGTATAATTTTGTTCGTGAATCTTCAATTGTCTAGACGCATAAGCAATCACCTTCATTCGTTGCATTAATACACAACCGAGACCTTGCTTTGATGCATCACAATAAATCACAAAATCATCATTCCCTTCAGGCAATGATAATATAGGTGCCGTAGTTAGCTTTTTCTTCAATATCTGAAACGCTTTCTCTTGTTCATCATTCCATTCAAATTTCTTCCCTTTATGCGTTAATGCAGTCAAGGGTTTTGCTATTCTGGAAAAGTCTTGGATGAACCTTCTGTAGTAACCAGCTAGTCCTAAAAACTGGCGTATATGTTTCGGAGTTTTCGGGGTTTCCCACTTTTCAACAGTTTCTATCTTTGCCGGATCCACCTTAATACCTTCTTTGTTCACTATGTGACCGAGGAATTGAACTTCTTCCAACCAAAATGCACACTTTGAAAACTTAGCGTACAATTCTTCCTTCCTCAATACTTCTAACACCTTTCTCAAATGTTCACCGTGTTCTTGGTCATTCTTTGAGTAAATAAGTATGTCATCAATGAAAACAATGACAAACTTGTCAAGGTATGGTCCACACACTCGGTTCATAAGGTCCATGAACACAGCTGGTGCATTAGTTAAACCAAACGGCATGACCATAAACTCGTAATGACCGTAACGTGTTCTGAAAGCAGTCTTTGGAATATCATCTTCTTTCACCCGCATTTGATGATACCCGGAACGTAAGTCAATCTTTGAATAAACAGACGAGCCTTGTAGTTGATCAAATAAGTCGTCGATTCTCGGTAGTGGGTAGCGGTTCTTGATGGTAAGTTTGTTCAACTCTCGGTAGTCGATACACAACCTGAATGTACCATCTTTCTTCTTGACAAACAAAACAGGAGCTCCCCACGGTGATGTGCTTGGTCGAATGAAACCACGCTCTAAAAGTTCTTGTAATTGGCTTTGCAGTTCTTTCATCTCGCTGGGTGCGAGTCTGTAAGGAGCACGAGCTATTGGTGCAGCTCCTGGTACAAGATCTATTTGAAATTCAACGGATCGATGTGGGGGTAATCCCGGTAATTCCTTCGGAAATACATCGGGAAATTCTTTTGCAATGGGAACATCATTGATGCTCTTTTCTTCAGTTTGTACTTTCTCGACGTGTGCTATAACAGCATAGCAACCTTTTCTTATTAGTTTTTGTGCCTTCAAATTACTAATAAGATGTAGCTTCGTGTTGCCCTTTTCTCCGTACACCATTAAGGGTTTTCCTTTTTCTCGTATAATGCGAATTGCATTTTTGTAACAAATGATCTCTGCTTTCACTTCTTTCAACCAGTCCATACCGATTATCACATCAAAACTCCCTAACTCTACTGGTATCAAATCAATCTTAAATATTTCGCTAACCAGTTTAATTTCTCGATTCCGACATATATTATCTGCTGAAATTAATTTACCATTTGCTAATTCGAGTAAAAATTTACTATCCAAAGGCGTCAATGGACAACTTAATTTAGCACAAAAATCTCTACTCATATAGCTTCTATCCGCACCCGAATCAAATAAAACGTAAGCAGATTTATTGTCAATAAGAAATGTACCCGTAACAAGCTCCGGGTCTTCTTGTGCCTCTGCCGCATTAATGTTGAAAACTCTTCCGCGGCCTTGTCCATTCGTGTTCTCCTGGTTCGGGCAATTTCTAATAATGTGGCCCGGTTTTCCACATTTATAACAAATTACATTGGCATAACTTGCTCCGACACTACTTGCTCCGCCATTACTCGTTCCGACACCATTTGTTCCTTTCGTTCTATTAACTCCTGGTCCGTAGACCTCACACTTCGCCGCGCTATGACCATTTCTTTTACACTTGTTGCAAAATTTGGTGCAGAACCCCGAGTGATTCTTTTCACACCTTTGGCATAGCTGCTTCTGATTGTTGTTGTTGTTGCGGTTATTATTGTTGTTGGGATGATTGTTGTAGTTGATGTTGTTGTTGTTGTTGTTGTTGTTGGGCCGTTTGTTGTAGTTGCGATTGATGTTGCGATTGTTGGGATAATTGTTGCGATTATTGTTGTAATTGCTGTTGTTGTTGTATTGGTGATTCTTATCACCGTTTTCCTCCCACTTTCTTTTGACTTGCTTCACATTGGCCTCTTCAGCAGTCTGTTCTTTAATTCTTTCTTCAATCTGGTTCACTAGTTTGTGAGCCATTCTACATGCCTGTTGTATGGAGGCGGGCTCGTGTGAACTTATATCTTCTTGGATTCTTTCCGGTAATCCTTTCACAAACGCGTCGATCTTCTCTTCCTCATCTTCGAATGCTCCCGGACACAATAGGCACAATTCTGTGAATCGTCTTTCGTACGTGGTAATATCAAATCCTTGGGTTCGTAATCCTCTAAGTTCTGTCTTGAGCTTATTGACCTCGGTTCTGGGACGGTACTTCTCGTTCATCAAGTGCTTGAATGCTGACCACGGTAGTGCGTACGCATCATCTTGTCCCACTTGCTCTAGATAGGTATTCCACCATGTTAACGCAGAACCTGTGAAGGTATGCGTAGCGTACTTCACTTTGTCCTCTTCAGTACACTTACTTATGGCAAACACCGATTCAACCTTCTCTGTCCACCGTTTCAATCCGATCGGTCCTTCGGTTCCATCAAATTCCAAAGGTTTGCAGGCAGTGAATTCTTTGTAGGTGCATCCTACACGATTTCCTGTACTGCTAGATCCAAGGTTATTGTTGGTATGTAGCGCAGCCTGTACTGCGGCTATGTTTGAAGCTAGAAAAGTACGGAATTCCTCTTCATTCATATTCACGGTGTGTCGAGTAGTCGGTGCCATTTCCTTCAAAATAGTTAAATGGAACAAGTTAATCATACAGAATATTAAGAGTAGTTAATAGTATTTCGTAGCATAATATGAACTCATTTATAAAAGCTTTTTCTTCATATTAGCGTTTTATAAGTTTAAATTCGGGTAGTACCTACCCGTTAAGTTCATACTTAGTAGCTAATATACAATTCAACTACTACAATTCTATATGAAAAACTGATTATAATAATATTTCGCGTTCAAACTTTTATACAATATTTTACAAACTTACAATACCGCTTATTTTACATAAAGCATGAAATATAGCACACAATAACTTTGATACAAGATAGTTGTGAAGACAATTCTAGCTAGTACACAAGTCGTTCAGCAAAGGCAATAAAGACACGTAATTCATACGTCCAGAAACAAGTCATGCATTCTGGTTTTACTAGGACTACTTCCCATCCTTGGTCTTGTGCAACATAACCATTATGGCCGTTGATAAGACAGCGTGTTGTAACGTCATCAAAGGGACGAGGGTTACGTAATGTCCAACAGTCCCGTAATAATCTAAAAACCTCATTTCTTACCCCAATTACCGACTCCGTCACTTGTGGAAACGTTTTGTTTAATAGTTGTAGCCCGATGTTCTTGTTCTCACTTTGGTGAGAAGCGAACATTACTAATCCGTAAGCATAACATGCTTCTTTATGTTGCATGTTAGCCGCTTTTTCTAAATCACGAAGTCCAATATTCGGATATATTGAGTCAAAATAATTTCTTAACCCGTTGCGTAAAATAGCATTTGGGTTCCCCGCAATATATGCGTCAAAGTAAACACATCGTAACTTATGGGTTTCCCAATGTGATATCCCCCATCTTTCAAACGAAAGTCTCTTATAAACCAAGACATTCTTGGAACGTTCTTCGAATGTCTTACAAACTGATCTCGCCTTAAATAGTTGTGCCGAAGAATTCTGGCCGACTCTAGACAAGATTTCATCAATCATGTCTCCGGGTAGGTCTCTTAAAATATTGGGTTGTCTATCCATTTTGTGTTTTTAAACTGTAAAATAGACAAGAGTTAGTTTCATAAAAAAAATACTTATTAATACAAGCAATTTTTACATATATCATAAAGCATAAGAACACTATATTACATATATTACACCACACGAATACAACTATCTTATTCCGACTCGCTCGTTTCTTCTTCTTCGGTTTTGGTTCGTTTTGCCAAGTTTCTAGGGATATATGATGTTCCCCTAATACGAGCCGTCGTTGTCCACATTGGTTTAGAAAAACCTGGTGGTTTAGAGGTTCCCGGGTCATTGTTACAACTTAAGGACTTCGGGGGTTGACGATACATATAAAGTTCATCGGGGTTGGAATTGGATTTCTCTATTTTTATGCCCTTTCCCTTATTATTTTCTTTTGCCTTTTTAAATTCAGTTGGGGTAATTTCTATAACATCATCGGAATTCTCGTCGGAATCCGATTCATCGGAGAATTGGTAATCCTCCCAATATTTTGCTTCCTTGGCGGAAACACCATTGACCATAATTAACTTTGGTCGGTTGGTTGAGGATTTTCTTTTACTTAACCGTTTTATTATTTCCCCCACCGGTTCTATTTCTTCATCCGGTTCCGATTCTTCTTCCGGTTCCGATTCTTCTTCCGGTTCCGACTCTTCTTCCGGTTCCTCTTCGGGAACTTGTGAATCAGTCCACAAATCATTCCAATTTACATTTGACTCTTCATTATTATTAGGTGAGTCAATGGGACTTGTTCTAGAGGTAGACATCTATCACATAATATCAAACACGTTAAGAGATTAATATATCACATAATATTCATATGTTAAAAATATATAGTTTCCAACAAAAATGTTAAGCAATCATTTTTAAAGAAAACACGGTCGAAGTCCAGACTCACTAATGCATCCTAACAAACTCGATAAGACACACTAATGCAAATTTTCTGGTTCTCTAAGACCAACGCTCGGATACCAACTGAAATGTCCCGTTCTTATTGATTAAAAACGTTCCATATTAATTGATTTCGTTGCGAGGTTTTGACCTCTATATGAGACGTTTTTCAAAGACTGCATTCATTTTAAAACAAACCATAACCTTTATTTCATCAATAAAGGTTTAAAAAGCTTTACGTAGATTATCAAATAATGATAATCTAAAATATCCTGTTTACACGCGACCATTACATAATGGTTTACAATACAAATATGTTACAACAAAATAAGTTTCTTGAATGCAGTTTTTACACAATATCATACAAGCATGGACTCCAAATCTCGTCCTTATTTAAGTATGCGACAGCGGAAGCTCTTAATAATCACCTGAGAATAAACATGCTTAAAACGTCAACAAAAATGTTGGTGAGTTATAGGTTTAACCTATATATATCAAATCATAATAATAGACCACAAGATTTCATATTTCAATACACATCCCATACATAGAGATAAAAATCATTCATATGGTGAACACCTGGTAACCGACAATGACAAGATGCATATATAAGAATATCCCCATCATTCCGGGACACCCTTCGGATATGATATAAATTTCGAAGTACTAAAGCATCCGGTACTTTGGATGGGGTTTGTTAGGCCCAATAGATCTATCTTTAGGATTCGCGTCAATTAGGGTGTCTGTTCCCTAATTCTTAGATTACCAGACTTAATAAAAAGGGGCATATTCGATTTCGATAATTCAACCATAGAATGTAGTTTCACGTACTTGTGTCTATTTTGTAAATCATTTATAAAACCTGCATGTATTCTCATCCCAAAAATATTAGATTTTAAAAGTGGGACTATAACTCACTTTCACAGATTTTTACTTCGTCGGGAAGTAAGACTTGGCCACTGGTTGATTCACGAACCTATAACAATATATACATATATATCAAAGTATGTTCAAAATATATTTACAACACTTTTAATATATTTTGATGTTTTAAGTTTATTAAGTCAGCTGTCCTCGTTAGTAACCTATAACTAGTTGTCCACAGTTAGATGTACAGAAATAAATCGATAAATATTATCTTGAATCAATCCACGACCCAGTGTATACGTATCTCAGTATTGATCACAACTCAAACTATATATATTTTGGAATCAACCTCAACCCTGTATAGCTAACTCCAACATTTACATATAGAGTGTCTATGGTTGTTCTGAAATATATATAGATGTGTCGACATGATAGGTCGAAACATTGTATACGTGTCTATGGTATCTCAAGATTACATAATATACAATACAAGTTGATTAAGTTATGGTTGGAATAGATTTGTTACCAATTTTCACGTAGCTAAAATGAGAAAAATTATCCAATCTTGTTTTACCCATAACTTCTTCATTTTAAATCCGTTTTGAGTGAATCAAATTGCTATGGTTTCATATTGAACTCTATTTTATGAATCTAAACAGAAAAAGTATAGGTTTATAGTCGGAAAAATAAGTTACAAGTCGTTTTTGTAAAGGTAGTCATTTCAGTCGAAAGAACGACGTCTAGATGACCATTTTAGAAAACATACTTCCACTTTGAGTTTAACCATAATTTTTGGATATAGTTTCATGTTCATAATAAAAATCATTTTCTCAGAATAACAACTTTTAAATCAAAGTTTATCATAGTTTTTAATTAACTAACCCAAAACAGCCCGCGGTGTTACTACGACGGCGTAAATCCGGTTTTACGGTGTTTTTCGTGTTTCCAGGTTTTAAATCATTAAGTTAGCATATCATATAGATATAGAACATGTGTTTAGTTGATTTTAAAAGTCAAGTTAGAAGGATTAACTTTTGTTTGCGAACAAGTTTAGAATTAACTAAACTATGTTCTAGTGATTACAATTTTAAACCTTCGAATAAGATAGCTTTATATGTATGAATCGAATGATGTTATGAACATCATTACTACCTTAATTTCCTTGGATAAACCTACTGGAAAAGAGAAAAATGGATCTAGCTTCAATGGATCCTTGGATGGCTCGAAGTTCTTGAAGCAGAATCATGACACGAAAACAAGTTCAAGTAAGATCATCACTTGAAATAAGATTGTTATAGTTATAGAAATTGAACCAAAGTTTGAATATGATTATTACCTTGTATTAGAATGATAACCTACTGTAAGAAACAAAGATTTCTTGAGATTGGATGATCACCTTACAAGATTGGAAGTGAGCTAGCAAACTTGAAAGTATTCTTGATTTTATGAAACTAGAACTTTTGGAATTTATGAAGAACACTTAGAACTTGAAGATAGAACTTGAGAGAGATCAATTAGATGAAGAAAATTGAAGAATTAAAGTGTTTGTAGGTGTTTTTGGTCGTTGGTGTATGGATTAGATATAAAGGATATGTAATTTTGTTTTCATGTAAATAAGTCATGAATGATTACTCATATTTTTGTAATTTTATGAGATATTTCATGCTAGTTGCCAAATGATGGTTCCCACATGTGTTAGGTGACTCACATGGGCTGCTAAGAGCTGATCATTGGAGTGTATATACCAATAGTACATACATCTAAAAGCTGTGTATTGTACGAGTACGAATACGGGTGCATACGAGTAGAATTGTTGATGAAACTGAACGAGGATGTAATTGTAAGCATTTTTGTTAAGTAGAAGTATTTTGATAAGTGTATTGAAGTCTTTCAAAAGTGTATAAATACATATTAAAACACTACATGTATATACATTTTAACTGAGTCGTTAAGTCATCGTTAGTCGTTACATGTAAGTGTTGTTTTGAAACCTTTAGGTTAACGATCTTGTTAAATGTTGTTAACCCAATGTTTATAATATCAAATGAGATTTTAAATTATTATATTATCATGATATTATCATGTATGAATATCTCTTAATATGATATATATACATTAAATGTCTTTACAACGATAATCGTTACATATATGTCTCGTTTAAAAATCATTAAGTTAGTAGTCTTGTTTTTACATATGTAGTTCATTGTTAATATACTTTATGATATGTTTTCTTATCATAGTATCATGTTAACTATATATATATATCCATATATATGTCATCATATAGTTTTTACAAGTTTTAACGTTCGTGAATCACCGATCAACTTGGGTGGTCAATTGTCTATATGAAACATATTTCAATTAATCAAGTCTTAACAAGTTTGATTGCTTAACATGTTGGAAACATTTAATCATGTAAATATCAATCTCAATTAATATATATAAACATGGAAAAGTTCGGGTCACTACAATATAGAGGTCAAATACCTCGCGATGTAATCAACTATTGTGAATCGTTTATAATGTATATGAACGGGTCCTTTCAATCTCTCTTAATCTCTCTTTGTTTGAAAGCAGTTCTTTGAAAAATTTAGCGCAGTTTGGCATTTCTACTAAAGCATCTACTAGTCGTACATTCAAATGTAGATTCTTGATAATATCTCAATACTTAGCGAATTGCGCTTCCTATTTTTCTTTCCAAAGCCTACCTGGAAAAGGTATGCGGGCTCGCGGAATAATGTTTTGGGGCTTTAGGAGAGATTGGTTTCGGTGGATTGACAACTAGGTCAATTGGCACAGGTTTCGTATCGAAAAAATCTTGTATGGGTATATTTAACTGTTGTTTCCTTCCCACCTCTAGTGACTACTAGGGCATCAAACTCACTACACTCTATTTCAACTTCAGTGGTTAAACATTTAAGCATAAGCTGAAAATTGGTTATTAATTCTTCAAAAGTCTTTATCAAAGTATCAAACTTATTATGACATTCTATGACTTGAAGATTTATCGTGTATTGCTTTTTCATAAATTCAACTAAAGTTTCCTTAGAGTGGAGAGTAGATTGGTGTAGTGGGAGGATCATATTAAAGTTCGAGATATTCTGTTGTTTATATCCCCATCTAAGGTAAGGATACCTTAGATTGGTTCTAGTAGCATCGGTACTTTTAGGAATTAATAAACTTTGAAGAGTGAGGGTGAGATCTTGTAACCTGGTTTCCAGCATTTTTACCGTATGAGTGAAGACGTCATCCTTCTCAGCAGCTTCATAATTCCAATCTTCCCGTTGTGCAGCTATTGTGTCTAAGAGTTCCATGCTTCGTCTGCTGTTCGTGAAATGATATTGCCTTGCGAGGCCATGTCTAGGAGAGACTTATCATCCTTGGTCAAACCATTGTAAAGCGTGCAGATTATGATTCGAACATCTTTTAAGCATCACCTTTACTCCATTCCATGCTAGACACAATGACTCGTTTTCTTTTTGAGAAAAGTTTGTGATGTCATTTCTTAAACAGGTTTGCAGGGAGGATGGATAAAATTTGTTTAAAACTTGGTGGCTAGTTCCTCCCATGAATGTATCGAATTCGGGTTAAGCTCACCAAACCATGTTAAAGCACGTGTAGACAGAGAATATTGAAAAATATGAAGTTTCAAAATATTTTTCTCGTTTTCTTCCAACTTAAAAGAGTCAGCCAGACTGATAAATTTATTCAAGTGAAAGTTCGGATCGTCAGTCGATAATCCTTGAAATTTACAGATCATACTGACTAGTTTGATCATATGTGAACTGATTTCAGGAATTCCTTCGGTTCCTAAGGTGATTGGTCCTCCTCTTTCTTCTAAGCATGACTTTTGCATAGAAACAAAGATGTTTTTATTGCTCCATTTTTTTAGATTTTATGTTTTAAAAGACTTAAAAGTAACTTTTAGAAAATATTAATTGACTAAAAAGATCGATAATTTAATAAAAACAATTATTTTTGAAATTCGGTCGCTTAACCATATCGGATATTCCAACTGATAGGACTTCTTACAGATTACTTCGTATCTAGGTGGCCAGGCCGACTACGGAGAGGCAGGATCCTTTTAGTTCTAATATAATTGGAGACTGTTCGGAAAATATAACAACCAAGTCCGTGTATAATTGTCTTTCTTAGACACCACCAAACAATACTTTTGTCTGTTTAATATCTTTCTCAGTCAAAATATTCGATTCCCCGGCAGCGGTGCCAAAAAATTCTTCTACTACTATGATATAACTGAAATGGATGGTTTTATTCGTGCGGTGTCATTAGGCCACAAGGCGTCAGAATCAACCGATCAGGGTAGCGAACAGTTGTTTATTATTTATATTTTGTGGGGCCTAAATTTACTTTTAACTTTCTAAGGTAGAAGGTGTAAGTTAACCTAGGTCATGTTTTTGAATGGTTTAACGAATTGAAGATCAAGTGGATAATTGTCTTTCTTTAAATTACCTGAGTAAAGGATAGTAGTTGGTTTAAGCTAATAGTCCTAATTGCGGAAAAGTAAAGAAAGTGGAAGGGTATTCGGAGTATGCAGATCAGGGAAATGTTGACCAAGATATTAGTTTGGGTTAGGGAAAGGTAATTATGTTTATGTTAAAGCTAAGATTAGAATGGTGTAGATTTGGTTGGATGAGCCAATTACACAGACCTACTTATCTCTATACTCTCAGAGTTCTCTTTGAGTAGTGAAAAGTATGTCACTTGGTTGTATAATTGAAAGGTAAGTATACCTCGGAGGTTATCCTCAGTAAAGCACTAGGTTTATTAGTGAGTTGAGCTCTAATCCTAACCCTCGTTATCAGTTTAGTTAACTGAATAACAACATGCTGTGTTGATTGAACACTGATCACAAATGGAAGGAGTCCGTCCGGTTAAGTTGAAAAAACCTCAAATGAAAACTAACAATCATTTCATCATACTAATGAGATCATACTAATCCAAACATTATACAGCATTACCGTTGATATACTGAAAGTAAAGCACATAGAAACCTAACAGATACCTAAACGGTTGATATGACTTAATCCTAGCGCAATAATCAAACAAGAAAATGCAATAGGTTTGGGTCATACAGCCAATGCACTAACTAGATCTTAACAGCTCCTAGGAGGTCTCTTTGGAATAGTCAATAGGCATACTAGGTCATTCATGTCTCAATTCCTAAGTTCCGTGTCCTAAAAGCGTATTAGATGCCTCTCGGGAATTTCGGCCATACCGAGTTCATAGAATCTTCAGATAGAGTATAACCAGGGGTCTTAATCCTATGAAGTAGCTAGATTCATATAGGTGGAGAAGTCCTGATCACAACCTAGGTTGGTCAATCCTTAAGATGCTATCATACAAATCTAACAGACTCACAAGTTCAGCATAACAACAGTAACCGTACTAAATTAACATAACTACGCTAACTCAAACTTCTATCATGGCAACATACAGATTTATTAAGCTAACATGGTAATATCGGAACGCATTATTAAACATAAATGATAACAATACATGTTTAATACAAAATACAAGTGTTTCGGATAAAAACCTAAAAAAGGCTGAAGAAATATGCCCGAGATCGCAGGGACTCGCTGGGATATCCTTCGGAAAATAAAATCTAAGCTAGATACTACTAAAACTAACTAAAAAGCTTGAAAATATAAAGTGAAGTACAAATTGAGTGTGTGTTGAAATGAATGGAATAAGCCCTTTAAATAGACTTGAGTTTTGCCTGCAAACGGCTGGTAAGCCGTTTGGCAAGCCCGTTTGCACTGGTCAGCCGTTTTGCTTGGTCGTTTGCCTGGCCCGTATGGCAGGCCGTTTTCCCTTATGGCAGGCCGTATGACAAGCCTTTTGGTAAGCCGTTTGGTATGCCCTGGTCAGCTTGTTTCCTGGATCGTAACTTGATTTTCTTGGTCGTAATTTGTCTTTCACCGTTTTCGCTCTAGATTCTTCGTTTTAGCTCCGTTTTACTTGATTCTTTTTGCATCACCTTTGTAATTACTTAATCTACAAAATTAACCAAAAAACCAATTATTTTTCTGACAAAGCTTGAGACTTTATTGATTTAGGACTCAATATCGGGGATAAAAACGTAACTTTTTGGTCGATATCAAAGTGGGATAACAACCGCAACCAAAACCAGAATCAGTAGAAGAAACATAATACTTCCAATTCCAATAACTGTAATCAACATGTGTGCCCGAGGTGCTACAAGGCTCATGATGGTTTTTGCTCAGTCACGTGTAATAGGTGTTCAAAGCAAGGACATATAACTAAGGATTGTAAGGTAGTTATCCCAAATGGTGCACCACCTGCTGCGGGTGGTGGTAATGGTAATGGTAATGGTAAGTCTGAGAATGGTGGTGCTCAGAAAGTTTGTTATGAGTGTGGTAACTCAGGACACTTCTGTGATACGTGTCCTGATAAGAAGAAAACAACTGAGAACGCGCGGGGAAGAGCGTTTAATATTAATGCCAGAGATACAGAGGAAGACCCGAAACTTGTTACTGGTACGTTTTTGGTCAATGATTTATCGATTTATGTACTTTTTGATTCTGGGGCTGATTTAAGTTTTGTGTCCAATAAATTTAGTCCTAAAATCGAAACTCCGTTAACTCCTTTGGACAGAACTTATGCTGTAGAGGTAGCTAATGGCAAGGTACTTACTGCTAAGACTGTGTACCGTAAGTGTAATATTAAGTTGGTTGATAGAGACTTTGAGGTAGACTTAGTGCCTATTGACCTAGGAATTTTTGATGTTGTTATTGGTATGGATTGGTTATCCGAAAATTGTGCTAAAATTGTCTGTTATGAGAAATCCGTTCATATTACTCATGTGGTTGGAGAGCCACTGATGGTTTTTGGGGATAAGAAATTTAGACAGTTGAATCTCATTAGCTGTTTGAAAGTTCATAAATATTTTCGCAAAGGCTGTCATGCTATTCTGGCCCATGTAGTAAAATCTGATAAAGAAGAGAAGAAAATTGATGTTGTTCATGTCGTTAAAGATTTTCATGAGGTAATTCCCGAGGACTTACCTGGGTTTCTGCGGCATCGCGTGGTAGAATTTCAAATTGATCTTGTACCCGGTGCTTCTCCTCTAGCACGTGCTCCTTATAGACTTGCTCCTTCTGAACTTCAAGAATTGTCAAGTCAACTTCATGAGTTATTAGACAAAGGTTTCATTCATGCTAGTTCGTCCCCTTGGGAAGCTCCTGTTTTGTTCGTTAAGAAAAAAGATGGTTTGTTCCAATTATGCATTGATTATCGTGAATTGAACAAGCTTACTATTAAGAATCGTTATCCTCTTCCGAGAATTGATGATCTGTTCGATCAGCTTCAAGGATCATCTATTTATTCTAAGACTGATCTCCGTTATGGTTATCACCAATTGCGCGTTAAAGAAACTGATATTCTGAAAACCGCTTTCTGAACCCGTTATGGTCATTATGAATTTATGGTTATGCTGTTCGAATTGAGTAACGCACCTGCAATGTTCATGGACTTCATGAACCGTGTGTGTAGTCCATATCTGGACAAGTTCATTATCGTTTTCATCGATGATATTCCTATCTATTCCAAGAGTGATCAAGAACAAGAAGAGCATTTGAAATTGGTGCTTGATTTGATGAGAAAAGAAGAGTTGTATGCTAAATTTTCTAAGTGTGCGTTCTGGTTAAAAGAAGTTCAATTCCTTGGTCACGTTGTGAGTAAACAGGAAATTCAAGTTGATCCTGCTAAGATTAAGGCAATTGAAAAGTGGGAAACTCCGAAGACTCCTACTCAGGTTCTCCAGTTCTTAGGTTTGGCAGGATATTATAGAAGCTTTATTCAAGATTTTTCACGAGTAGCAAAACCTCTAGCTGCTTTAACGCATAAGGGGAAGAAGTACGAGTGAAAAAGTGAACAAGAGTCTGCTTTCCAAACGTTAAAAGAAAAGTTAACTTCTGCACCGATGTTATCACTACCTGAAGGTAATGATGATTTTGTTATATATTGTGACGCATCGCGTCAGGGCTTTGGTTGTGTTCTAATGCAACGAAAGAAAGTCATTGCTTACGCGTCACATCAATTGAAGATTCATGAACAGAATTATACGACCCATGATTTAGAATTGGGAGCTGTTGTGTTCGCATTCAAGATTTGGAGACATTACTCATATAGGGTCAAATGTACAATGTACACTGATCACAAGAGTCTTCAACATATCTTTAATCAAAAACAGTTAAATATGAGACAATGAAGATGGGTTGAGTTGTTGAACGATTATGATTGTAAACTCCTTTATCATCCTGGAAAAGCTAATGTTGTGGTTGATGCTTTAAGTCGAAAAGAGAGAGTTGAACCTTGTACGTTTCGAGCCTTGAATATGACAATTAGAACAAACCTCGCAAGGCAGATTCAGGAAGCAAAACAAGAAGCCTTGAAGGAGGAGAATTTTGTGAACAAAAAGATCAAAGGCTTAAGTAAACAATTTGAGGTACGAACAGACGGTACTCGGTATTTTGCGGGACGTCTTTGGGTTTCGAAATTTGGTGACTTAAGACAACTTGTTTTAGATGAAGCTAATAAGTCTAGATACTCTATTCACCCTAGTTCAGGGAAGATGTATCATGATCTCAAGGAGTTATATTGGTGGCCTAATTTGAAGGCTGATGTGACTACTTATGTGGCTAAGTGCTTGACCTGTGCTAAAGTTAAAGCTGAACATCAGAAACTGTCAGGACTTTTAGTGCAATCTGAAATTCCCGAGTAGAAGTGGGAAGGTATTGCAATGGATTTTATTACGAAGTTACCGAAAGTTGTGGGTGGTTATGATACCATTTACGTTATTATTGACCGACTCACAAAGTCAGCTCCTTTCTTGCCATAAAAGAAACTGATATGATGGAGAAGCATAATCGTTTATATTTGAAAGAAATCGTTTCTAGACATGGTGTTCCTGTATCCATTATTTCAGACCGAGACAGTCAATTTACATCGAGGTTTTGGCAATCTCTACATGAAGCTTTGGGAACCAAATTGGATATGAGCACTGCTTATCATCCACAGACTGATGGTCAGAGTGAAAGGACCATTCAAATGTTGGAAGACATGTTGTGTGCGTGTGTTATTGATTTCGGTAATGGTTGGGATAGATATTTGACGTTGGCAAAATTTTCTTATAATAACAGCTATCATGCAAGTATTAAAGCAGCAGCGTTTGAGGCATTATATGGTAAAAAGTGTAGGTCTCCTATCTGTTGGAATGAGGTTGGGGATGCTCAACTCACAGGCCCAGAAATTATTCATGAGACTACTGAGAAGATTGTGCAAATTAAAGAAAGGTTGAAAACTGCCAGGAGTCGGCAAAAGAGTTATGCCAATGTTAGAAAGAAACCTTTAGAGTTTCAAGTTGCTGATCGTGTCATGTTGAAGGTATCACCTTGGAAAGGCGTAGTACATTTTGGTAAGAGGGGAAAGTTGAATCCTCGATATGTCGGTCTGTTTGAGATTGCTGAAAGAATTGGACCCGTGGCTTATCGTTTGAAATTGCCACAAGAGCTTAGTGCCGTTCACGATGTTTTTCATGTATCTAATTTAAAGAAGTGTTTGGCTGAGGCCGATGAAAACATTCCTATTGATGAACTTCACATTGATAAACAACTTCATTTTATTGAGGAACATGTCGAGATTATGGATCGAGAGGTTAAGAAACTCAAGCAAAGTAAGATTCCTATCGTCCGATTTAGATGGAATGCTAAATGCGGGCCCGAGTTCACTTGGGAACGTGAAGATCAGATGAGGCAGAAGTACCCGCATTTGTTCTAAAATGGCGAGTCAACCCCTGCACCAGCTTAAATTTCGGGACAAAATTTTCGTAACGGGAAGGTACTGTCACGACCCTACTTTTTCCGTTATCTTTTTTCGTTTATATTTAACGTCTGTTAATTGATATTCATACCACGTCATTTCTATGACTTATATTATTATCTTAATAATAATATATTCCATATTATATGTTATATGTTATATGAATATATGTGTTCGTATTTAAAATTGTACGTTTCTACGTATCTTGAATTCCTATCCGGTAAATCGTTTCGGTTTTCAAACCAATTATCAGACTTTCGCGATTTTCGAATCCGAATTATTATATTTATTATATTTCTATATCATATGAGTTTATAAGATATTTCTATATTTTATTTTTCGCGTATGCGTGTTCTTCCCGATAATTTAATCGCGTAGCTGTGTTTTCGTGAATCGGGATCCGTTCGGGCTTTCGGGCCACAAGCAATTGTACACTGTATCAAAGTGGGCTAAAGGAAGCCCACCCATGCCTAGTTTCGGCTGAACTCCCCATGGGGAGGGTTGGTTTTGTCATTTTTGCTATCTTGCTTATCCTTAAACCTAGATCACTACTTTATTTCAAACCTAATTACATTTTATTTCTTTCTCTTCCTCCCTTTTTATTTTTGTCCATCGCCTATACCATCACCATCATCATCAGTTATCAACAATTGTAGCTTGAATCAAATGGCTTCTTACATAATCGGATTCTACTCTTCAATCTCTACGCGTCTATATCACTTGATTGTTGATTAGGGTATAAACATAAATCCCAGCCTTTTCATTTTCATCTTATTTTACTGATTTTATATGTATGTTGATGTATTAGTGCTTGTATGTTGTTGTATCATTGTTATTATGCTTAGAAATGCTCAATTGCGTATGTTTTCGGTTGGTCAATTTGTGGATAGCAGTTTTATTGATATAATCAGTGTATTTGGCTCATGTTTTTGGTTAATTCAAGTGTCTCAATGAGTTCCTCTCTTTGAGTGCATAAT
This sequence comes from Rutidosis leptorrhynchoides, assembly GCF_046630445.1. Lineage (NCBI taxonomy): Eukaryota > Viridiplantae > Streptophyta > Magnoliopsida > Asterales > Asteraceae > Rutidosis > Rutidosis leptorrhynchoides. Next base: position 341,751,466 of record NC_092338.1, on the reverse strand, counting down.
TTTAGGCTTTGGATTCGTCTCGTTTCGAGTTACGGATCAAAATCTACGCTTGATTTAAAGTTTTGTAAAGATTGAAATGTAATGACTTTTGAAACCAGGTTTTGGTCCGACTTTGGAATCATAATCTGAGATTTTAGGGTATACCATTGGGTTAGGATTGATGATTGGATGAACTTTCATGTTCGGGTCATCAAAATTCGAGCTACAGATCACCCGAAATGACTAAAACAAGTTTTGAAACGGATTAATGTAATGTTTGGTATATGGCTGTTCATCACGACTTTTAATACTGAATTGAGATGTTCTTGAGAATTCTAAGGTGTCAGGATGGTTTGTTAGACGAGGATATATATAAGATTCGTCAAAAACCGACACCCGATGCTCAAGTTATGACCTGACGAAATTTTAATGAAACTCATGATTATGAAATTGAATTCATTATTTATTAAATTACTTAGGTTATAAAAGTAATTATTATTAATTAATACTTATGATATATATTTATTATATCATTTAATATTTATATTATGATTTAATTATTCCTATAATTAAACTTATGATTTAATAATACAATTATTATTAATGGAAGACTTATGATAAGTATAAAACTTATGATGTAAGATTTATTATATCAAGACTTATAATAAAGATTAATTATTTATTTATTTATTATAAGACTTAGTTATTAATTATTAATTATTTGTGATACAATTTAATTATTAAATACTTATGGTTTAATAATTATAACAAAATACATATGATATGTGTAACATTTCATAATTAATTTAAGATACTTATATTATGATTAATAATTCAATATTAATTAATAATACTTATGATGTGACTAATGTTTAATTAATTAATTAAATACTTATGTTATATCTATTATATCATTTAAACTTATATTAACTTTATAATTCAATTTAATTTAATTAAACTTATGATTATGCTATGACTAGTTTATACAAATATTATTTTAAATAATATTATAACGTATATTATTGATATTAATATGATTTACACTTTAAACTTTAAGGTTGACTAAGTTTGACTGAGGACTTGAGTTGAGTTTTGAGTTGACTTTGACTTTCAGTTGACTTTTGTTGACTTTTCTAAATAAAGAAACAATCTATTTAAGGGAACAATCTAAATGAGGAAACTTTCCAAATGAGAAAACTTTCTAAAGGAGGAAACTTTCTAATTATAGAAACTTTCCAAAAATAAAAACTTTCCAAAAAATAGAAACTTTCCAAAAAAATAGAAACTTTCTAAAAATGAAAACTGACTAAAAATAGAAACTTTCTAAAAATATAAAGTACGTGTTATACGATGTCCTGATCATACCGAATCATACTGATTGATGTTCTTTTCTTTACTACAACAAGTACTATGGTTAACATACTAATACTTGACCAAATTTAGTTATTTATATCGACATGCTTTATTTTTAGGTCAGAATTGTGATCATTCTTGATCAGTTGTCTTTGCTGTTCGAATACTTGTTCCATTTTTGCTTCGTTTGCTTAAGGTGAGTTACAGTCCCGTTTTTTCATGCTATTTTAAAGTATTTTGGGATGAGAGCACATGCAACTTTTGTTTTACATTTTAGACAAAAGTGGAAATTAGATTAAATTATTCATTGTGAGTTGAACGAAAATATCCCCTAATCTGGTAATTGTAATCACTAGTTTTTATTGATGAACGCGAATCCTATGGATAGGTCTATTGGGCTTGACAGCCCCATTTCGTGCTAGTCGCGCTAGCAATTTATAATCGAAATGTATTAGTACTTCGTATTTTTTGAAGATACACTTGTTCAGTGTATATTGTTATTCGTTAAGGGTAAAGATGTAACGACCCGCCAAAATCGCCATTGACGGCGCCGTTAACTTAGGTCCCATTACGTGGTCATAGTCCCTAAATGAGACGCATTTGACCAAAATTATGTCGTATTCATTTGAAACGTATATGACTTGCAAAGTTTTAAGTTACCAAACAGTTCGACAATAAGTTTAAGTTTACAAAAGTTATAAAGTATAAATGAAATGACTTGCGACATAATATAAGTTGAAAATCACGATTTGCTATAAATAGCGTAAGTATGTATGCTTTAAGTTGAATCCAAAGGTGCTATCACTAGCGTATGCATGTATGCTTGACCCCAAGCAAGTAATCAAAGTGTGCGAAAGCATGTATCAAGTAGCCATGTATGAACCTGAGAAACATATAGAAAACTGTCAACGAAAAACGTTGGAGAAATCATAGGTGTAGTTGTAAACGTTGTTTTTGAACCACAAGATTTAGTGTTTCCATAAAGTTGATTATCCAAATCGTTTGCATTCCAAAAGTACGTTCGCGAGCACCCAATTATCAAGACTTTACTGTTTGGTACCCTGTTACGTATTGTTAGAACATATACTAAAATCGAAAATATATTTCATCCGCCGGCGGTAGCGAACCGTCCGAATGAGGGCACGTCTAGCCCGCATGAATCCACACAACATAAGTTCACGCTTACACCCGCAAGTGTAACTAATGATAATTGAATTGAGGATTTTCGTTCTAACTCGCTGTGGAATGTTTGTTTTCGTACTTGTGTTCAAAGCATAAAAGTATGATACGTATATGTTTCTCATCCCATAATTTAAAAGTATAAAAGTTGTTAAAAAGATGGGACTATGATCTCACCTCGGGTGCACGAGTATAAATGTACTTTACAAAGTAAACGTGTGCATGAAAGTTGCTTAGTCTTGACCTAAACAAGTAAGTTGTATCAATTAACCGGTTACGACACAAGGTCGGGCGAAATGTGTTCAATTAGTCCTATGGCTCGTTACGACTCGATTAATATAGCGTGTGGATCACGTTGTCAAGTTTCATGCAAGATATAAGTATAAAAGATGGTTTGAACGATTGCATAAGTATATGGTTAAGTTTGACTAAAAGTCAAACTTTGGTCAAAGTCAACGAAAAAGTCAACGTGTTCGGGTCGGATCTCGGACAATTTTTCTAAGCTTAGAAATCATATATAAGCATGTTGACCAAGTTTCATGTCAATCGGAGTTGCGTAGCATAGTTAGAATTTTACGAAAATTGGTAATTTTGGACAGCCCACTTTCCACGCTTTAAGCCGCGCCGTGGCTAGAGTAGCCGCGTCGCGGCTTAACAATAGATAGAATACCTGTGCAGTTTTAAGTGTAGGCTCGAACCAAACTTCAAATAAACGTAACTTATGAACCGTAACATTCAAAATGCGTATCTTATATTGTTGGAAAGGTAATTTGACGAGGAATACAACCAAACACATATCATCAATCAAATTCATCAATAACAAAAACAAAAACCTCATCGAATGATCATTATTTAACGTTTCAAGCTCTAAAAAAATGCAAATGGTGATTCGGGAATCAAATTTACACATATGATATACCGTTTTGAATGTAATTAAACATACATCGCAACTAAACACTTACTAACAACATTTCATGGCATTCAAAGCATCAAAAGTTCATTTTAAGTCTATCAAACCCTAACCAAAATTCACAAAATCAACAATCATGTTAATGAAGTCTTTCCAAGTCAACCTACACATCAAATTGAAGTTAATGATGCTAGTAACACAATTAATACATGAACTTTAACATTTAAACAACATTTAATCAACCAAAATCAAGGATTTAACAAACCCATTTCAAGTTCATGCTAGTTTATGCAAAATAACAAGATCGAGCAAATAAATCACATATTCATGTTAGACTCGAGCCATAGATACTAACTAACACCATTTCAAGTCTATAAAATGAATTTGAGAAATCTAGAGTTTTTAGAAATCTAACCCCAAGTAGTGAAATTGGTACCAAAATGTAGAGGATGAAGAGAGGATCACAAAAGTACAATTTGTTTTGATGTTTGCTTGCTTGAATTGAAATAGATGATGAATTTAGGATTTAGAGTTTGAGAGCACAAATAATGGAAGTAGTAGAAAGAAGTGGGAGGTTGAAGAAAATGAATGGATGAGATGGTGGGTTGACCTAGTCAACTAGTTTGCCCACTTGACAACCTTAGTCCCTCGAGTTTAAAGCGGGTGCGTGAATTAACCAAACGAATTATTTTAAAAACGCTAAAATAAACGATAGATGTTATAATCCAATAACGGGAATATCAAGAACATTAGTTAACGAAAAGTACGAATATAGATAACGAAAGATATTATTATAAATAAATAAAAAAAGACGGGCGTTAAAATGAATTAACGGAAAAATGCGGGATGTTACATTACCTACACCTTAAAAGAAATTTCGTCCCGAAATTTAGTTGGAAGTAGTAGTCGTTGTTTCTTCCTCGAGACCTTGTGATGCCAATTCTACAAGTAAGTGTACGAAGTGGAGTTTGTAATCGATAGTAAGCTCATCGAAGGGAATAACAAGTCCTTATTTAGCAAAACGCTTCTTTAGGTTCGATACATGGAATGTAGTATGAACGGAGACTTAAATGAGTCAGAAAATCTAAACGGCTAGCAACGGGTCCAAAACACCCCAAGATTTTAAAAGGATCAAAATATCGTGGATTTAGCTTTCTACGTTTCCCGAAACGGATTGCACCTTTTCAAGGTGCGATTTTTAACATTTTGCGGTCACCCACTTAGAATTCAAGAGGTCTACGTCTAACATCGGCATGGTGGTGACTATAGGCCGTCTTGAGCCTTTCTTGGATTTGAACGATCTCTCGGTTGTTTCATGAATGAGTTCGGGTCCGGTGGTTTGATTATCATTTACTTCGGTTCAACAATTAAGAAAACGACAATTGCGGCTATATGAGTTTTCGAAAGGTGTGGCGTTAATACTCGAATGAAAACTATTGTAGTACTAGAATTCGACTAAAGGCAAATACTTTTCTCAAGTAAATTTGAAGTTGATAACACAAATTCGTATTATGGTTTCCAAGGTTTGAATCGTATGTTTGTTTGGTCCGTCGATTTGTGGTTGATGTGCTGTACTCATGTCTAAACGTGGTCCCGAGGCTTTTTGTAAGGCACTTCGAAATCTAGAAGTGAAACGAGGATCTCGATCCGAAACGAGGTACAGTTCTTTAAGATATATTTGAACAAGTTTGTTAGGACTTGAAAACGTTTGTTAGAACAAGTTTCTTATCGGTTTCTGAAAAACGTTCGTTAGGACTATTCACCCTCGAGGCGAATACTAGCATAATGTGAAGAGTATCTCGCTCCATTGAGAGTTTAGATAAAATATTTCCGTATACGGGAGTACGAGTGTAATACGAGAGAAGTTTCCGCCTCGATGTGAGTATATCAAACATTTTGTAGTTCGTCGATAAAACTGTGCGAAAACGAGATAGTATACACGTGTAACATATGTTTGAAGTTGAAAGAATTTGTCATTCATTCGAAAGCATAAATATGATTCGACAATAATCGAAGGTGTGTCCTTGGTATGGTTGTTATCACTGTTCTCAGAGTTTTCGGATGTCCAACAAGAAAAATGAAGTCATGTACATGGCAAATGGTAGTGATTAGGTTGATCGAGTCCAATCACCATCACGAGTCATTAGAACTTTGGTATGACTTACCATAATATAACCACATTGATCGAGTGTCGTTATATTACGCTAACTCGTACCTCCATTCCCACATCACTCCATAGAATCAAGTTCGTGTGATCGTGAAGTTTTAAAATGAACAAAGTGTAACGACATCTCTAACGTGACTCGTATTGAATCAAAAGAATTTGTGCAATTCTGAAGAAGCGTTCCCCGAGGGAAGTGTATAAATGATTGTCCACGTCAATGCGGTTCAAGTCAAATAATAATGTCTTGAGGTACGAAGAGACTAACGAATTATGATAATGAGTAGTACGCAACCATAGTGATAAGTAGTGATGACGATACCCACCTAAAGTAATGGTGGTAGTAACAAGAAGTGGTAGATAGTGAAGAACACCGGTGTAACATCGGTAGTGGTTAGTGATTGCCATGGTGATGGAAAATTCACAGCGCTCGTGGATAGTAAGCTGAGACGGTGGCGAATAACAACCAAGGAGTCAGAGTTCCCGAACTAAAGTGACTAACGAAGTTGTCATCATCCTTGCACGTATGAATTTCGAATTTACGTGTGTTACCAGAAAGTGGCAAAATACGGATTCATATGATGAAAATTTGGTACCATTAAAGAGTTCACCTAAGAATGATTCAAGTATATATGCACAAGTAGTCAAGTAAATGCTATCTATAGCAAATGCAAGTCAGGATGCAATGATTAACTATCCGGTTGTAGTCTAGACTCACTAATGCGTCCTAACGACTCTGTCAGACACACTAATGCACATCCTAGATCCCTACAACCAATGCTCTGATACCATCTGTAGCGACCCGCCAAAATCACCATTGACGGCGCCGTTAACTTAGGTCCCGTTACGTGGTCATAGTCCCTAAATGAGACGCGTTTGACCAAACTTATGTCGCATTCATTTGAAACGTATATGACTTGCAAAGTTTTAAGTTACCAAACTGTTCAACAATAAGTTTAAGTTTACAAAAGTTATAAAGTATAAATGAAATGACTTGCGACATAATATAAGTTGAAAATCACGATTTGCTATAAATAGCGTAAGTATGTATGCTTTAAGTTGAATCCAAAGGTGCTATCACTAGCGTATGCATGTATGCTTGACCCCAAGCAAGTAATCAAAGTGTGCGGAAGCATGTATCAAGTAGCCGAGTATGAACCTGAGAAACATATAGAAAACTGTCAACGAAAAACGTTGGTGAAATCATAGGTGTAGTTGTAAACATTGTTTTTGAACCACAAGATTTAGTGTTTCCATAAAGTTGATTATCCAAATCGTTTGCATTCCAAAAGTACGTTCGCGAGCACCCAATTATCAAGACTTTACTGTTTGGTACCCTGTTACGTAGTGTTAGAACATACACTAAAATCGAAAATATATTTCATCCGCTGACGGTAGTGAACCGTCCGAATGAGGGCACGTCTAGCCCGCATGAATCCACACAACATAAGTTCACGCTTACACCCGCAAGTGTAACTAATGATAATTGAATTGAGAATTTTCGTTCTAACTCGCTGTGGAATGTTTGTTTTCGTACTTGTGTTTAAAGCATAAAAGTATGATACGTATATGTTTCTCATCCCATAATTTAAAAGTATAAAAGTTGTTAAAAAGATGGGACTATGATCTCACCTTGGGTGCACGAGTATAAATGTACTTCACAAAGTAAATGTGTGCATGAAAGTTGCTTAGTCTTGACCTAAACAAGTAAGTTGTATCAATTAACCGGTTACGACACATGGTTGGGCGAAATATGTTCAATTAGTCCTATGGCTCGTTACGACTCGATTAATATAGCATGTGGATCACGTTGTCAAGTTTCATGCAAGATTTAAGTATAAAAGACGGTTTGAATGATTGCATAAGTATTTGGTTAAGTTTGACTACAAGTCAAACTTTGGTCAAAGTCAACAAAAAAGTCAACGTCTTCGGGTCGGGTCTCGGACAATTTTTCTAAGCTTAGAAGTCATATATAAGCATGTTGGCCAAGTTTCATGTCAATCGGAGTTGCGTAGCATAGTTAGAATTTTACGAAAATTGGTAATTTTGGACAGCCAACTTTCCACACTTTAAGCCGCGCCGCGGCTTAACACTAGACAGAATACCTGTGCAGTTTTAAGTGTAGGCTCGAACCAAACTTTAAACAAACGTAACTTATGAACCGTAAACATTCAAAACGTGTATCTTATATCGTTGGAAAGGTAATTTGACGAGGAATACAACCAAACACATATCATCAATCAAATTTATCATTAACAAAAATGAAAACCTCGTCGAATGATCATTATTTAACGTTTCAAGCTCTAAAAAAATGCAATGGTGATTCGGGAAACCAATTTACACATATGATATGCCGTTTCGAAGGTAATTAAACATACATTGCAACTAAACACTTACTAACAACATTTCATGGCATTCAAAGCATCAAAAGTTCATTTTAAGTCTATCAAACCCTAACCAAAATTCACAAAATCAACAATCATGTTAATGAAGTCTTTCCAAGTCAACCTACACATCAAATTGAAGCTAGTGATGCTAGTAACACAATTAATACATGAGCTTTAACATTTAAACAGCATTTAATCAACCAAAATTAAGGATTTAACAAACCCATTTCAAGTTCATGCTAGTTTATGCAAAATAACAAGATCGAGCAAATAAATCACATATTCATGTTAGACTCGAGCCATAGACACTAACTAACACCATTTTAAGTCTATAAAACGAATTTGAGAAATCTAGATTTTTTAGAAATCTTACCCCAAGTAGTGAAATTGGTACCAAAATGTAGAGGATGAAGAGAGGATCACAAAAGTACAATTTGTTTTGATGTTTGCTTGCTTGAATTGAAATAGATGATGAATTTAGGATTTGGAGTTTGAGAGCACAAATAATGGAAGTAGTAGGTGTAGTGACCCGAACTTTTCCATGATTATATATTAATTGAAAACTATATTTTCATGATTAAATGTTTCCAACATGTTAAGCAATCAAACTTATTAAGACTTGATTATTTGATATGAGTTTCATGTAGACAATTGACCACCCAAGTTGACCGGCGATTCACGAACGTTAAAACTTGTAAAAATGACATGACAATATATATATATGGATATACATATAGTTAACATGAGATTATGATAAGTAAGTATCTCCATATGTATATTAACAATGAGTTATATACATAAAAATGAGACTACTAAGTTAAGAAACTCGAAACGGTATATATAACGATTATCGTTATTACAACGTCTTACTAAATACATATGTATCATATTAAGATACTGTTACACTATATTTAACATGATAAAATGATAATTATATATATCATTAAGTATGTTAACAATGAACTACATATGTAAAACAAGACTACTAACTTAAGAATTTTGAATCGAGGCATATATGTAACGATTATCGTTGTAACGACATTTTAATGTATATATATATATCATATTAAGATATATTCATACATCATAATATCATAATAATGTAATAATTTAACATCTCATTAGATATAATAAACAATGGGTTAACAACATTAAATGAGATCGTTAACTTAAAGGTTTCAAAACAACACTTACATGTAACGATTAACGATGACTTAACGACTCAGTTAAAATGTATATACATGTAGTGTATTTAGATGTTTTAGTACACTTTTGAAAGACTTCAAGACACATATCAAAGTACTTCTACTTAACAAAAACGCTTACAATTGCATTCTCATTCATTTTCATCAACAATTCTACTCGTATGCAACCGTATTCGTACTCGTACAATACCCAGCTCCTAGACGTATATACTATTGGTATATACACATAATAATTCAGCTCTTAGCAGCCCTAGATAGTCAACAAACATGTTGAACCAACAATTAGACAACTAGCATGACTTATGAGCAAGGAAACAAAAACAAGAACTCCTTTTAACCCCACTCACCTTCACCACTCACCACCTACTCCATTTCACTTCCAATTTTCTTCCCAATTCTCTCTCAAAACACACACACTCTCCCATGAACGTCTAAGTTACTATTTTTTCAGCAAAAATCATCAAATACAAGCTTTGGTTATTACCTATAATCATCATAAAAACAACTACTCAAGAACACATAAAGAACACTTCCAAGTTTATAAGTTTACTTTCAAGTTTTCTAATCCATTCCAAGTAATCATCTAAGATTAAGAAACTTTGTTATTTATAGTAGGTTATCTTTCTAAATCAAGGTAATATTCATATTCAAGCTTTGATTCAATTTCTATAACTATAACTATCTTAATTTGAGTAATAATCTTACTTGAACTTGTTTTCGTGTCATGATTCTACTTCAAGAACTTTCAAGCCATCCAAGGATCCTTTGAAGCTAGATCTATTTTTCTCATTTCCAGTAGGTTTATCCACAAAACCTGAGGTAGTAATGACGTTTATAACATCATTCGATTCATATATATAAAACTACCTTATTCGAAGGTTTAAGCTTGTAATCACTAGAACATAGTTTAGTTAATTCTAAACTTGTTCGCAAATAAAAGTTAATCCTTCTAACTTGACTTTTAAAATAAATTAAACACATGTTCTATATCTATATGATATGCTAACTTAATGATTTAAAACCTGAAAACACGAAAAACACCGTAAAACCGGATATACGCCGTCGTAGTAACACCGCGGGCTGTTTTGGGTTAGTTAATTAAAAACTACGATAAACTTTGATTTAAAAGTTGTTCTTCTGAAAAAATTATTTTTCTTATGAACATGAAACTATATCCAAAAATCATGGTTAAACTCAAAGTGAAAGTATGTTTTTCAAAATGGTCATCAAGACGTCGTTCTTTCGACTGAAATGACTACCTTTACAAAAATAACTTGTAATCTGTATTTCTGACTATAAACTTATACTTTTTCTTTTTTGATTCATAAACTTAAGTTCAATATGAAACCATAGCAACTTGAATCACTCAAAACGGATTTAAAACGAAGAAGTTATGGGTAAAACAAGATTGAATAATTTTGCTTGATGTAGCTACCTGAAAATTGGTAACAAATCTATATTAATCATATCCTAGCTAACTTATATTGTATCATACATGTATTCTAATATATTATGTAATCTTGGGATACCATAGACACGTATGCAAATATTTTGACATATCATATCGACTCATGTATATATATTATTTGGAACAACCATAGACACTATATATGCAGTAATGATTGAGTTAGTTATACAGGGTTGAAGTTGATTCCAAAAATATATATACTTTGAGTTGTGATCTAGCCTGAGACGTGTATACATTGGGTCATGGATTGATTCAAGATAATATATATCGATTTATTTCTGTACATCTAACTGTGGACAACTAGTTGTAGGTTACTAACGAGGACAGCTGACTTAATAAACTTAAAACATTAAAACGTATTAAAAATGTTGTAAATATATTTTGAACATACTTTGATATATGTACATATTTGTTATAGGTTCGTGAATCGACCAGTGGCCAAGTCTTACTTCCCGACGAAGTAAAAATCTGTGAAAGTGAGTTATAGTCCCACTTTTAAAATCTATTATTTTTTTTGGGATGAGAATACATGCGATTTTATAAATGTTTTACAAAATAGACACAAGTAAGCGAAAATACTTTCTATACTGGATTATCGAACCGAATATGCCCCTTTTTAGCTTGGTAGCCTAAGAATTAGGAAAATGGCCCCTAATTGACGCGAATCCTAAAGATAGATCTATTTGGCCCAACAAGCCTCATTCGAGTTACGGATGCTTTAGTACTTCGATTTATCATATCCGATGAGAGTCCCGGAATGATGGGGATATTCTATATGCATCTTGTTAAGGTCGGTTACCAGGTGTTCAACATATGAATGATTTTTATCTCTATGCAGTTTGCGAAATGCCTGATATGAGATGTGTTATAAAAATGAAATCTTGTGGTCTATTATTATGATTTGATAATATGTAGGTTAAACCTATAACTCACCAATAATTTTGTTGACGTTTTAAGCATGTTTATTCTCAGGTGATTATTAAGAGCTTCCGTTGTTGCATACTAAATTAAGGACAAGATTTCGAGTCCTTGCTTGTATAATATTGTTTAAAAACTGCATTCGAAGACTTATGTTGATGTGTAATATTATTGTAAACCATTATGTAATGGTCGTGTGAAAAACACTATATTTTAGATTATCATTATTTGATAATCGTCGTAATATTTTAAAGGTTATGGTTTGTTTTAAAATCGAATGCAGTCTTTGAAAAACGTCTCATATAGAGGTCAAAACCTCGCAACGAAATCAATTAATATGGAACGTTTATAATCAATATGAACGGGACATTTCAGTTGGTATCCGAGCATTGGTCTTAGAGAACCAGAATTTTTGCATTAGTGTGTCTTACCGAGTTTGTTAGGATGCATTAGTGAGTCTGGACTTCGACCGTGTTTTTCTTCAAAAACGATTGCTTAACATTTTTGTTGGAAATTATATATTATTAACATGTAAATATTATGTGATATAGTAATCTCTTAACGTGTTTGATATTGTGTGATAGATGTCTACCTCTACTACAAATCCCATCGACTCACCTAATAATAATGAAGAGTCGAATATATTTTGGGAAGATTCACAAATTCTCAAAGAGGAACCGGAAGAAGAGGAACCGGAAGAAGAGGAACCGGAAGAAGAGGAACTAGAATAAGAGGTTCTGGAGGAAGGAATATTGATCCCTACAGTAAATCGATTAAATAAAAGAAAATCCTCAACCAACGGACCAAAGTTAAAATTGGTCAATTGTGTTTCCGCCGAGGAAGCAAAATATTGGGAAGATTACCAATTTTCCGATGAATCGGATCCCGATGAGGATTCCGATGATGTTATAGAAATTACCTCGACCCAATTTAATAAAGCAAAAGAAAATAATAAGGGAAAAGGTATAAAAATAGAGAAACCTGATTTCAACCCCGATGAACTTTATATGTATCGGCAACATCCGTATTTCCTAAATTGTAACAATAACCCGGGAACCTCTAAACCACCAGGTTTTTCTAAACCATTGTGGAAAATGACGGCTCATATTAAAGGAACACCATATATCCCTAGAAAATTAGGAAAACGAACCAAGTCCGAAGAAGAAGAAACCAGTGATTCAGATTAGAGGGTTGTAATCATGTTGTGTATTATATGTATTGTAGTGTGCTTGTACTTTTATGTTCTATGTAAAAATTGCTTGTATTGTTTGTTAATAATCTTTTACGAATCTAATCCTTGTCTATTTTACAGTATAAAAACACAAAATGGACGTTAAGGGTAGACAACCGAATATTTTAGAAGACCTACCAGAGGATATGATTGATGAAATCTTGTCTAGAGTCAGTCAGAATTCATCAGCACAATTAGTTATGGCAAAATTAACTTGTCAAACATTTGAAAGACTTTCCAGAAATGCCTTAGTTTATAAAAGTCTTTCCTTTGATAGGTGGGGTATATCACATTGGGGAGACCGTAAGTTACGCCGTGTTTTCTTTAAAGCGTTAAGTGCGGGGAACCCAAATGCAATTTTACACTACGGGTTAAGAACCTCTTTTGACTCAACATATCCCAACATAGGATTTCGTGAGTTAGAAAGAGCTTCTAACCTGCAACATAAGGAAGCATGTTATGCTTACGGGTTAGTGATGATCGCTTCTCACCAAAGTGAGAAAAAGAACATCATATTATAACTATTAAATAAAACCTTTCCACAAGTGACGGATTCAGTAGTTGGAGCGAGAAACAAGGTTTTTAGATTATTACGGGGCTGTTGGACATTACGAAAACCTCGTCCCTTTGACGACATTACAACATGATGTCTTGTCAACGGTCACAACGGTTATGTTCCATAAGACCAAGGATGGGAAGTAGTCTTAGTAAAACCAGAATGCATGACTTGTTTCTGGACGTATGAATTACGTATCTTTATTGCCTTTGTTGAACGACTTGCGTATTAACTAGAATTGTCTTCGCAACTGTTTTGTATCAGAGTTTTTATGTGCTATATTTCATGCTATATGTAAAATAGTGGTATTGTAAGTTTGCAAAATATTATATAAAAGTTTGAATGTGAAATATTATTATAATCAGTTTTTCATATAGAATTGTAGTAGTTGAATTGTATGTTAGCTACTAAGTATGAATTTAATGGGTAGGTATTACCCAAATTAAAACTTATAAAATGCTAATATGAAGAAAAAGCTTTTATAAATGAGTTCAAATTATGCTATGTAATAATATTGACTACTCTTAATATTCTATATGATTAACCTAATTCTTTTGGCTATTTTTAAAGCAAATGGCACCGACTACTCGTCAGAACTTGAACATGAGTGAGGAAGACTTCCGTGCTTTCCTTGCAGCAAATATAGTAGCAGTACAGGCTGCAATGCAAAACAACAATAACTCAGGGTCTAGCAGTGAAGTTAACTCCACGGGAAACCGTGTAGGATGCCCCTACAAGGCTTTCACTGCCTGTAAACCTCTGGAATTTGATGGAACTGAAGGACCAGTCGGACTGAAATGATGGACCGAAAAGGTTGAATCTGTGTTTGATATAAGCAAATGTGCTGAGGAAGATAAGGTAAAGTACGCCACGCATACCTTCATAGGTGAAATGTCCCATTCATATTGATTATAAACGTTCCATATTAATTGATTTCGTTGCGAGGTTTTGACCTCTATATGAGAAGTTTTTCAAATACTGCATTCATTTTTAAAACAACCATAACCTTTATTTTATCAATAAAGGTTTTAAAACCATTACGTAGATTATCAAATAATGATAATCTAAAATATACTGTTTACACATGACCATTACATAATGGTTTACAATAGAAATATATTACATCGACATATGTTTCTTGAATGCAGTTTTTACACAATATCATACAAACATGGACTCCAAATCTTGTCCTTATTTTCGTATGCAACAGCGGAAGCTCTTAGTATTCACCTGAGAATAAACATACTTTAAACGTCAACAAAAATGTTGGTGAGTTATAGGTTTAACCTATATATATATATATCAAATCATAACAATAGACCAAAAGATTTCATATTTCAATACACATCCCATACATAGAGATAAAAATCATTCATATGGTGAACACCTGGTAATCGACATTAACAAGATGCATATATAAGAATATCCTCATCATTCCGGGACACCCTTCGGATATGATATAAATTTCGAAGTACTAAAGCATCCGGTACTTTGGATGGGGTTTGTTAGGCCCAAGAGATCTATCTTTAGGATTCGCGTCAATTAGGGTGTTTGTTCCCTAATTCTTAGATTACCAGACTTAATAAAAATGGGCATATTCGATTTCGATAATTCAACCATAGAATGTAGTTTCACGTATTTGTGTCTATTTTGTAAATCATTTATAAAACCTGCATGTATTCTCATCCCAAAAATATTAGATTTTAAAAGTGGGACTATAACTCACTTTCACAGATATTTCCTTCCTCGGAAATAAGACTTGGCCACGGATCGATTCACGAACCTATACAAATATGTACATATATATCAAAGTATGATCAAAATATAATTACAACCATTTTTATTATGTTTTAAAGATTTGAGTGTATTAAGTCAGCTGTCCTCGTTAATAACCTATAACTAGTTGTCCACAGTTAGATGTACAGAAATAAATCGATATATATTATCTTGAATCAATCCACGACCCACTGTATACACGTCTTAGGCTAGATCACAACTCAAAGTGTATATATTTTTAGAATCAACCTCAACCCTGTATAGCTAACTCCAACATTACTGCATATAGAGTGTCTATGGTTGTTCCAAATAATATATATACATGGGTCGATATGATATGTCAAAACATTTGCATACGTGTCTATGGTATCCCAAGATTACATAATATATTAGAATACATGTATAATACAATATAAGTTATCTAGGATATGATTTGTATAGATTTGTTAAACATTTCCCGTAGCTAAAAAGATCAAAAATATCTAATCTTGCTTTACCCATAACGTCTTCATTTTAAATCCGTTTTGAGTGAATCAAATTGCTATGGTTTCATATTGAACTCTAATTTAAGAATCCAAACAGAAAAAGTATAGGTTTATAGTCGGAAATTTAAGTTACATGTCAATTACTAAAGAGGTAGTCATTTCCGTCGAAAGAACGACATCTTGATGACCATTTTGAAAAACATACTTTCACTTTGAGTTTAACCAAGATTTTTGGATATAGTTTCATGTTCATATGAAAAATAGTTTTCCCAGAAGAACAACTTTTAAATCAAAGTTTATCATAGTTTTTAATTATCCAAACCAAAACAGCACCCGGTTTCACTACGACGGCGTATATCCGATTTTATGGTGTTCATCGTGTTTCCAGGTTTTAAATCATTAAGTTAGCATATCATATAGATATAGAACATGTGTTTAGTTGATTTTAAAAGTCAAGTTAGAAGGATTAACTTTTGTTTGCGAACAAGTTTAGAATTAACTAAACTATGTTCTAGTGATTACAAGTTTAAACCTTCGAATAAGATAGCTTTATATGTATGAATCGAATGATGTTATGAACATCATTACTACCTCAAGTTTTCTGGATAAAACTACTGGAAATGAGAAAAATGGATCTAGCTTCAAAGGATCCTTGGATGGCTTGAAAGTTCTTGAAGCAGAATCATGATACGAAAACAGTTCAAGTAAGATTTTCACTCGAAATAAGATTGTTATAGTTGTAGAAATTGAATCAAAGTTTGAATATGAATATTACCTTGAATTAGAAAGATAACCTACTATAAATAACAAAGGTTCCTTGATCTTAGATGATTACTTGGAATGGATTAGAAAGCTTGGAAGTAGACTTGCAAACTTGGAAGTATTCTTGATTTTTATGAAACTATACTTATGGAATTTATGAAGAACACTTAGAACTTGAAGATGGAACTTGAGAGAGATCAATTAGATGAAGAAAACTGAAGAATGAAAGTATTTGTAGGTGTTTTTGGTCGTTGGTATATGGATTAGATATAAAGGATATGTAATTTTGTTTTCATGTAAATAAGTCATGAATGATTACTAATATTTTTGTAATTTTATAAGATATTTCATGCTAGTTGCCAAATGATGGTTCCCACATGTGTTAGGTGACTCACATGGGCTGCTAAGAGCTGATCATTGGAGTGTATATACCAATAGTACATACACCTAAAAGCTGTGTATTGTACGAGTACGAATACGGGTGCATACGAGTAGAATTGTTGATGAAACTGAACGAGGATGTAATTGTAAGCATTTTTGTTAAGTAGAAGTACTTTCATATGTGTCTTGAAGTCTTTCAAAAGTGTAAAAATACATATCAAAACACAACATGTATATACATTCTACTGGAGTCGTTAAGTCTTCGTTAGTCGTTATATGTAAGTGTTGTTTTGAAACCTTTAAGTTAACGATCTCAATTAATGTTGTTAACCCAATGTTTATTATATCAAATGAGATGTTAAATTATTATGTTATCATTATATTATGATGTATTAATATCTCTTAATATGATATATACATTAAAATATCGTTACAACGATAATCGTTACATATAAGTCTGGTTTCGTAATTCTTGAGTTAGTAGTCTTGTTTTTACATATGTAGTTCATTGTTAACACACTTAATGATATATTTAAATATCATTTTATCATGTTAAATATAGTGTATCAGTACCTTAATATGATACATATGTATTTAGTAGACGTTATCATAACGATAATCGTTATATATATCATTTCGAGTTTCTTAACTTAGTAATCTCATTTCTTATATATATCACACATTGTTAATATACTTAGTGAGATACTTACTCATCATAATCTCATGTCAACCATATATATATGTCTATATATACCACAACATGTAGTTTTTACAAATTTGTAACGTTCGTGAATCGCCGGTCAACTTGGGTGATCAATTGTCTATATGAAACTTATTTCATTTAATCAAGTCTTAACAAGTTTGATTGCTTAACACATTGGAAACATTTAGTCATGTAAATATCAATCTAAATTAATATAAATAAACATGGAAAAGTTCGGGTCACTACAGTACCTTACCGTTAAATAAATTTCGTCCCAAAATTTTAAGCTGTTGAAGGTGTTGACGAATCTTCTGGAAATAGATGCGGGTATTTCTTCTTCATCTGATCTTCATGCTCCCAGATGAACTCGGGTCCTCTACGAGCATTCCATTGAACCTTAACAATTGGTATCTTGTTTTGCCTAAGTCTCTTAACCTCACGATCCATTATTTCGACGGGTTCTTCAATGAATTGAAGTTTTTCATTGATTTGGATTTCGTCCAACGGAATAGTGAGATCTTCTTTAGCAAAACATTTCTTCAAATTCGAGACGTGAAAAGTGTTATGTACAGCCGCGAGTTGTTGAGGTAGCTCCAGTTGGTAAGCTACTGGTCCGACACCATCTATAATCTTGAATGGTCTAATGTACCTTGGAATTAGTTTCCCCCGTTTACCAAATTGAACAACGCCTTTCCAAGGTGAAACCTTAAGCATGACGATTTCTCCAATTTCAAACTCTATATCTTTTCTTTTACTGTCCGCGTAGCTCTTTTGTCAACTCTGGGCGGTTTTCAATCGTTGTTGAATTTGGATGATTTTCTCGGTAGTTTCTTGTATTATCTCTGGACCCGTAATCTGTCTATCCCCCACTTCATTCCAACAAATCGGAAACCTGCACTTTCTACCATAAAGTGTCTCAAACGGCGCCATCTCAATACTAGAATGATAACTGTTGTTGTAGGAAAATTCTGCTAACGGTAGGTGTCGATCCCAACTGTTTCCGAAATCAATAACACATGCTCGTAGCATGTCTTCAAACATTTGTATCGTCCTTTCGCTCTACCTATCAGTTTGTAGATGATAGGCATTACTCATGTCTATACGAGTCCCCAATGCTTGTTGCAACGTCTGCCAGAACCTTGAAATAAATCTACCCTCCCTATCAGAGATAATAGAGACGGGTATTCCATGTCTGGAGACAACTTCCTTCAAATACAATCGCGCCAACTTCTCCATTTTGTCATCTTCTCTCAATGGCAGGAAGTGTGCTGACTTTGTGAGACGATCAACTATTACCCAAATAGTATCATAACCACTTGCAGTCCTTGGCAATTTAGTAATGAAATCCATGGTAATGTTTTCCCATTTCCATTCCGGGATTTCAGGTTGTTGTAGTAGACCTGATAGTTTCTGATGTTCAGCTTTGACCTTTGAACACGTCAAACATTCTCCTACATATTTAGCAATATCGGCTTTCATACCCAGCCACCAAAAGTGTTTCTTGAGATCTTTATACATCTTCCTCGCTCCGGGATGTATTGAATATCTGGTTTTATATGCTTCCTTAAGTACCATTTCTCTCACATCTCCAACCTTGGTACCCAAATTCTATCAGCCCTATATCGGGTTCCGTCTTCCCGAATATTAAGATGTTTCTCTGATCCTTTGGGTATCTCATTCTTCAACTTTCCTTCTTTTACAACCCCCTGTTGCGCCTCCTTTATTTGAGTAGTAAGGTTAGTACGAATAATTATATTCATAGCTTTTACACGTATAGGTTCTCTGTCCTTTCTACTCAAAGCGTCAGCTACCACATTCGCCTTCCCCGGGTGGTATCGAATCTCAAAATCATAATCATTCAACAGTTCAATCCACCTGCGTTGTCTCATATTCAGTTGCTTCTGATTAAATATATGTTTTTGTGGTCGGTATATATAATACTTTTGACCCCATATAAATAATACCTCCAAGTCTTTAATGCAAAAACAACAGCACCCAATTCCAAATCGTGAGTCGTATAATTTTGCTCGTGAATCTTCAATTGTCTAGACGTATAGGCAATCACCTTCATTCGTTGCATTAATACACAACCGAGACCTTGCTTTGATGCGTTACAATAAATCACAAAATCATCATTCCCTTCAGGAAATGACAATATAGGTGCCGTAGTTAGCTTTTTCTTCAATAACTGAAATGCCTTCTCTTGTTCATCCTTCCATTCAAATTTCTTCCCTTTATGCGTTAATGCAGTTAAGGGTTTTGCTATTTTGGAGAAATCTTGGATGAATCTTCTGTAGTAACCAGCCAATCCTAAAAATTGACGTATATGCTTCGGAGTTTTTGGGGTTTCCCACTTTTCAACGGTTTTGATCTTTGCCGGGTCCACCTGGATACCTTCTTTGTTCACTATGTGACCGAGGAATTGAACTTCTTCCAACCAAAATGCACACTTTGAAAACTTAGCGTACAGTTTTTCTTTCCTCAATACTTCTAGCACTTTTCTCAAATGTTCTTCGTGCTCTTGATCATTCTTTGAGTAAATAAGTATGTCATCGATGAAAACAATGACAAACTTGTCAAGATATGGCCCACACACTCGGTTCATAAGGTCCATGAACATAGCTGGTGCGTTAGTCAATCCAAACGGCATAACCATAAACTCGTAATGACCATAACGAGTCCTAAAAGCAGTTTTTAGAATATCATCCTCCTTTACTCGCATTTGATGATATCCAGAACGTAGATCAATTTTCGAATAAACCGACGAGCCTTGTAGTTGATCAAATAAGTCGTCAATTCTCGGCAGTGGATAACAGTTTTTGATGGTAAGTTTATTCAACTCTCTGTAGTCAATACACAACCTAAATGTACCATCCTTCTTCTTGACAAACAAAACAGGAGCTCCCCATGGTGATGTGCTTGGTCGAATGAAACCACGTTCTAATAGTTCTTGCAGTTGGCTTTGCAGTTCTTTCATCTCACTGGGTGCGAGTCTGTAAGGAGCACGAGCTATTGGTGCAGCTCCTGGTACAAGATCTATTTGAAATTTAACAGATCGATGTGGAGGTAGTCCCGGTAATTCTTTCGGAAATACATCGGGAAATTCTTTTGCGACGGGAACATCATTGATGCTCTTTTCTTCAGTTTGTACTTTCTCGACGTGTGCTAGAACAGCATAGCAACCTTTTCTTATTAGTTTTTATGCCTTCAAATTACTAATAAGATGTAGCTTCGTGTTGCCCTTTTCTCCGTACACCATTAAGGGTTCTCCTTCTTCTCGTACAATGCGAATTGCATTTTTGTAACATACGATCTCTACTTTCATCTCCTTCAGCCAGTCCATGCCAACTATTACATCAAAACTCCCTAACTCTACTGGTATCAAATCAATCTTAAATATTTCACTACCCAGTTTAATTTCTCGATTCCGGCATATATAATCTGCTGAAATTAATTTACCGTTTGCTAATTCGAGTAAAAATTTACTATCCAACAGCGTCAATGGACAACTTAATTTAGCACAAAAATCTCTACTCATATAGCTTCTATCCTCACCCGAATCAAATAAAACGTAAGAAGATTTATTGTCAATAAGAAACGTACCCGTAACAAGTTTCGGGTCTTCCTGTGCCTCTGCCGCATTAATATTGAAAACTCTTCCGTGACCTTGTCCATTCGTGTTCTCCTGGTTCAGGAAATTTCTAATAATGTGGCCCGGTTTTCCACATTTATAACAAACTACATTGGCATAACTTGCTCTGACACTACTTGCTCCACCATTACTCATTCCGACACCATTTGTTCCTTTCGTTCTGTTAACCCCTGGTCCGTAGACCTCACACTTCGCCGCGCTATGACCATTTCTTTTACACTTGTTGCAAAATTTGGTGCAGAACCCCGAGTGATACTTTTTACACCTTTAGCATAGCTGCTTCTGATTGTTGTTGTTGTTGCGGTTGTTATTGCTGTTGGGATGATTGTTGTAGTTGTTGTTGTTGTTGTGCCGTTTGTTGTAATTGCGATTGATGTTGCGATGTTGGGATAGTTGTTGTTGTATTGGTGACTTTTATCACCATTTTCCTCCCACTTTCTTTTGACTAGCTTCACGTTGGCCTCTTCGGCCGCCTGTTCTTTAATTCTTCCCTCAATATGGTTCACTAGTTTGTGAGCCATTCTACATGCCTTTTGTATGGAGGCAGGCTCGTGTGAACTTATATCTTCTTGGATTATCTCCGGTAACCCTTTCACAAACACGTCGATCTTCTCTTCCTCATCTTCGAATGCTCTCGGACACAATAGGCACAATTCTGTGAATCGTCTTTTGTACGAAGTAATATCGAATCCCTGTGTTTGTAACCCTCTAAGTTCTGACTTGAGCTTATTGACCTCGGTTCTGGGACGGTACTTCTTGTTCATTAAGTACTTGAATGCTGACCACGGTAGCGCGTAAGCAGCATCTTGTCCCACTTGCTCTAGATAGGTATTCCACCATGTTAACGCAATACCTGTGAAGGTATACGTAGCGTACTTCACTTTGTCTCCTTCAGCACACTTACTTATGGCAAACACCGATTCAACTTTCTCGGTCTACCATTTCAATCCGATTGGTCCTTCGGTCCCATCAAATTCTGAAGGTTTGCAGGCAGTGAATTCCTTGTAGGAGCATCCTACACGATTTCTTGCGCCGTTAGCTGTATTGCTAGATTCAGAGTTATTGTTGGTATGTAGCGCGACCTGTACTGCGGCTATGTTTGAAGCAAGAAAGGCACGAAATTCCTCTTCGCTCATATTCAAGGTGTGTCGAGTAGTCAGTGCCATTTCCTTCAAAATAGTCAAATGAAACAAGTTAATCATACAGAATATTAAGACTAGTCAATAGTATCTCGTAGCATAATATGAACTCATTTATAAAAGCTTTTTCTTCATATTAGCGTTTTATAAGTTTAAATTCGGGTACTACCTACCCGTTAAGTTCATACTTAGTAGCTAATATACAATTCAACTACTACAATTCCATATGAAAAACTGATTATAATAATATATCACATACAAATATTCTTCAAACTTACAACTTCGCTATATTACATATAACATGAAATATAGTACACTATGATACAGGACAGTTTTGAAGATAAATCTAGTTAATACGCAAGTTGTTCAGCAAAGGAAATAAAGACACGTAATTCATAAGTCCAGAAACAAGTCATGCATTCTGGTTTTACTAAGACGACTTCCCATCCTTGGTCTTGTGGAAAATAACCGTTATGACCATTGGCTAGGCAGCATGTTGTAATGTCATCAAAAGGACGAGGGTTTCGTAATGTCCAACAGCCCGTAATAATCTAAAAACCTTGTTTCTCAACCCAACTGCTGAATCCGTCACTTGTGGGAAAGTTTTATTTAAAAGCTGCAATCCGATATTCTTTTTCTCACTTTGGTAAGAAGCGAACATCACTAACCCGTAAGCATAACATGCTTCTTTATGTTGCATGTTAGAAGCTCTTTCTAATTCACGAAATCCTATGTTGGGATATGTTGAGTCAAAATAGGTTCTTAACCCGTAGCGTAAAATTGCATTTGGGTTCCCCGCATTTAACGCTTTAAAGAAAACACAGCGTAGCTTAAAGTCTCCCCAATGTGATAAACCCCACCTATCAAAGGAAAGCCTTTTATAAACTAAGGCATTTCTGGAAAGTCTTTCAAATATTTGACAAGTTAATTTCGCCATAACTAAATGTGCTGATGAATTCTGACCGACTCTAGACAAGATTTCCTCAATCATATCCTCTGGTAGGTCTTCTAAAATATTCAGTTGTCTACCCTTAACGTCCATTTTGTTTTTATACTGTAAAATAGACAAGGATTAGATTCGTAATAACAAACAATACAATCAATTTTTACATAGAACATAAAAGTACAAGCACACTACAATACATTTATTACACAACATGCTCACACCCCTCTAATCTGAATCACTGGTTTCTTCTTCTTCGGACTTGGTTCTTTTTCCTAATTTTCTAGGGATATATGATGTTCCTCTAATACGAGCCGTCGTTTTCCACATTGGTTTAGAAAAACCTAGTGGTTTAGAGGTTCCCGGGTTATTGTCACGATATTGAAAATACGGGTGTTGACGGTACATATAAAGTTCATCGGGGTCGGAATCAGATTTCTCTATTTTGATGCATTTTCCCTTATTATTTTCTTTTGCCTCATTAAATTGGGTCGGGGTAATTTCTATAACATCATCGGAATCCTCATCAGGATCCGATTCATCAGAAAATTGGTAATTTTCCCAATATTTTGCTTCCTTAGCGGAAACACCATTGACCATTATTAACTTTGGTCCATTGGTTGAGGATTTTCTTTTATTTGACCGGTTTTCTGTGGTTCCTACTATTCCCCCATCCGGAACCTCCTCTTCTTCCGGTTCCTC
The DNA here is from genome assembly GCF_046630445.1 of Rutidosis leptorrhynchoides. Lineage (NCBI taxonomy): Eukaryota > Viridiplantae > Streptophyta > Magnoliopsida > Asterales > Asteraceae > Rutidosis > Rutidosis leptorrhynchoides. Next base: position 341,727,576 of record NC_092338.1, on the reverse strand, counting down.
TTCTTCTGGTTCCTCTTCTTCCGGTTCCTCTTCTTTCGGTTCCGTTTCCTCTTCTTCCGGTTCCTCGGGAACTTGTGAATCTTGCCAATATATATTCGACTCTTCGTTATTATTAGGTGAGTCAATGGGATTTGTGCTAGAGGTATATATCTATCACATAATATCAAACATATTAAGAGATTAATATATCACATAATATTTACATGTTAATAATATATAGTTTCCAACAAAAATGTTAAGCAATCATTTTTAAAGAAAACACGGTCGAAGTCCAGACTCACTAATGCATCCTAACAAACTCGATAAGACACACTAATGCAAATTTTTTGGTTCTCTAAGACCAATGCTCGGATACCAACTGAAATGTCCCGTTCATATTGATTATAAACGTTCTATATTAATTGATTTCGTTGCGAGGTTTTGACCTCTATATGAGACGTTTTTCAAAGACTGCATTCATTTTAAAAAAAACCATAACCTTTATTTTATCAATAAAGGTTTTAAAAATATTACGTAGATTATCAAATAATGATAATCTAAAATATACTGTTTATACATGACCATTACATAATGGTTTACAATAGAAATATATTACATCGACATATGTTTCTTGAATGCAGTTTTTACACAATATCATACAAACATGGACTCCAAATCTTGTCCTTATTTTAGTATGCAACAGCGGAAGCTCTTAGTATTCACCTGAGAATAAACATGCTTTAAACGTCAACAAAAATGTTGGTGAGTTATAGGTTTAACCTATATATATATATATATATATATATATCAAATCGTAACAATAGACCACAAGATTTCATATTTCAATACACATCCCATACAATGAGATAAAAATCATTCATATGGTGAACACCTGGTAACCGATATTAACAAGATGCATATATAAGAATATCCCCATCATTCCGGGACACCCTTCGGATATGATATAAATTTCGAAGTACTAAAGCATCCAGTACTTTGTATGGGGTTTGTTAGGCCCAATAGATCTATCTTTAGGATTCACGTCAATTAGGGTGTCTGTTCCCTAATTCTTAGATTACCAGACTTAATAAAAATGGGCATATTCGATTTCGATAATTCAACCATAGAATGTAGTTTCACGTACTTGTGTCTATTTTGTAAATCATTTATAAAACCTGCATGTATTCTCATCCCAAAAATATTAGATTTTAAAAGTGGGACTATAACTCACTTTCACAGATATTTCCTTCCTCGGAAATAAGACTTGGCCACGGATCGATTCACGAACCTATAAAAATATGTACATATATATCAAAGTATGATCAAACTATAATTACAACCATTTTTATTATGTTTTAAAGATTTGAGTGTATTAAGTCAGATGTCCTCGTTAATAACCTACAACTAGTTGTCCACAGTTAGATGTACTGAAATAAATCGATATATATTATCTTGAATCAATCCACGACCCAGTGTATACACGTCTTAGGCTAGATCACAACTCAAAGTATATATATTTTTGGAATCAACCTCAACCCTGTATAGCTAACTCCAACATTACTGCATATAGAGTGTCTATGGTTGTTCCAAATAATATATATACATGGGTCGATATGATATGTCAAAACATTTGCATACGTGTCTATGGTATCTCAAGATTACATAATATATTAGAATACATGTATAATACAATATAAGTTAGCTAGGATATGATTTGTATAGATTTGTTAAACATTTCCCGTAGCTAAAAAGATCAAAAATATCCAATCTTGTTTTACCCTTAACTTCTTCATTTTAAATCCGTTTTGAGTGAATCAAATTGCTATGGTTTCATATTGAACTCTAATTTAAGAATCCAAACATAAAATGTATAGGTTTATAGTCAGAAATTTAAGTTACATTTCAATTACTAAAGAGGTAGTCATTTCCGTCGAAAGAACGACATCTTGATGACCATTTTGAAAAACATACTTTCACTTTGAGTTTAACCAAGATTTTTGGATATAGTTTCATGTTCATATGAAAAATCATTTTCCCAGAAGAACAACTTTTAAATCAAAGTTTATCATAGTTTTTAATTATCCAAACCAAAACAGCCCCCAGTTTCACTACGACGGCGTATATCCGATTTTATGGTGTTCATCGTGTTTCCAGGTTTTAAATCATTAAGTTAGCATATCATATAGATATAGAACATGTGTTTAGTTGATTTTAAAAGTCAAGTTAGAAGGATTAACTTTTGTTTGCGAACAAGTTTAGAATTAACTAAACTATGTTCTAGTGATTACAAGTTTAAACCTTCGAATAAGATAGCTTTATATGTATGAACGAATGATGTTATGAACATCATTATTACCTAAAGTTTTCTGGATAAAACTAATGAAAATGAGAAAAATGGATCTAGCTTCAAAGAATCCTTGGATGGCTTGAAAGTTCTTGAAGTAGAATCATGACACGAAAAAAGTTCAAGTAAGATTTTCACTCGAAATAAGATTGTTATAGTTGTAGAAATTGAATCAAAGTTTGAATATGAATATTACCTTGAATTAGAAAGATAACCTACTGTAAATAACAAAGGTTCCTTGATCTTAGATGATTACTTGGAATGGATTAGAAAGCTTGGAAGTAGACTTGCAAACTTGGAAGTATTCTTGATTTTTATGAAACTACACTTATGGAATTTATGAAGAACACTTAGAACTTGAAGATGGAACTTGAGAGAGATCAATTAGATGAAGAAAATTGAAGAATGAAAGTGTTTGTAGATGTTTTTAGTTGTTGGTATATGGATTAGATATAAAGGATATGTAATTTTGTTTTCATGTAAATAAGTCATGAATGATTACTAATATTTTTGTAATTTTATGAGATATTTCATGCTAGTTGCCAAATGATGGTTCCCACATGTGTTAGGTGACTCACATGGGCTGCTAAGAGCTGATCATTAGAGTGTATATACCAATAGTACATACATCTAAAAGCTGTGTATTGTACGAGTACGAATACGGGTGCATACGAGTAGAATTGTTGATGAAACTGAACGAGGATGTAATTGTAAGCATTTTTGTTAAGTAGAAGTACTTTCATATGTGTCTTGAAGTCTTTCAAAAGTGTAAGAATACATATCAAAACACAACATGTATATACATTCTACTGGAGTCGTTAAGTCTTCGTAAGTCGTTACATGTAAGTGTTGTTTTGAAACCTTTAAGTTAACGATCTCAATTAATGTTGTTAACCCAATATTTATTATATCAAATGAGATGTTAAATTATTATGTTATCATGATATTATGATGTATGAATATCTCTTAATATGATATATACATTAAAATATCGTTACAACGATAATCGTTACATATAAGTCTGGTTTCGTAATTCTTGAGTTAGTAGTCTTGTTTTTACATATGTAGTTCATTGTTAACACACTTAATGATATATTTAAATATCATTTTATCATGTTAAATATAGTGTATCAGTATCTTAATATGATACAAATGTATTTAGTAGACGTTATCATAACGATAATCGTTATATATATCATTTCGAGTTTCTTAACTTAGTAATCTCATTTCTTATGTATATCACACATTGTTAATATACTTAGTGAGATACTTACTCATCATAATCTCATGTCAACCATATATATATGTCTATATATACCACAACATGTAGCTTTTACAAATTTGTAACGTTCGTGAATCGCCGGTCAACTTGGGTGATCAATTGTCTATATAAAACTTATTTCATTTAATCAAGTCTTAACAAGCTTGATTGCTTAACACGTTGGAAACATTTAGTCATGTAAATATCAATCTCAATTAATATAAATAAACATGGAAAAGTTTGGGTCACTACAACAGGTACTGCGTTAACATGGTGGAATACCTATCTCGAACAAGTGGGACAAGATGTTGGTTACGCACTACCATGGTCAGCATTCAAATACTTGATGAATGAGCATTACCGTCCCAGAAATGAAGTCAATAAGCTCAAGACAGAGCTTAGAGAATTACAAACGAAGGGATTCGATATCACCACATATGAACGACGATTCACCGAGTTGTGTTTATTGTGCCCAAGAGTGTTCGAAGATGAAGAAGAGCAGATCGATGCGTTTGTAAAAGGGTTACTAGAGAGAATTCAGGAGGATGTGAGTGCAAGCACGCCCACTTCAATGCAAAAGGCAAGCCGAATGGCTCACAAACTTATAAACCAGATCGAGGGAAGGATTAAAGAGCAGGCGGCCGAGGAGGCCAAAATGAAACAAGTCATGAGAAAGTGGGAAAAACCCAGTGACAAGAGTCACAATTTCAACAATCAACACCACAATCACAACCAAAATCGCACCATTTTTCGCAACAACAAACGCAACAAAAACCATTCCAACAACAACAACTACAACAATCATCCCAACAACAATACCAACCGCAATAACAAAAATCTCAACAACAATCTCAATAACAACACTGGTAATCAAAATCAGAAAATTCCGTATCTAAGGTGTGAAGGGTACCATCCAACTACTTTTTGTCCAGCAACATGTACTAAATGTAATAGAAAGGGTCATGATACAACGAAGTGTGAAATTTATGGAACATCGGGTAAAGGAACAAGTAATGCCCACATTATTTGTTATGGATGCGGGAAGAAGGGCCACTACAAAACTGCGTGTCCAAACCAGGGAAATAATAATGGGCAAAGCCGTGGGAGAGTTTTTAACATTAATGCGGAAGAAGCGCAGGAAGACCCGGAGCTTGTTACAGGTACGTTTCTTATCGATGAAAAACCTGCTTATGTTTTATTTGATTCGGGTGCGGATAGATGTTATATGAGTAGAGATTTTTGTGCTAAATTAAGTGGTCCATTGATGCCTATGAATAATAAATTTTTACTCGAATTAGCAAACGGTAAATTAATTTCGACAAATAAAATATGTCGGAATCGAGAAATTAAACTGGGTAGCGAAACGTTTAAGATCGATTTGATACCAGTAGAGTGAGGGAGTTTTGATTTGATAATCAGCATGGACTGGTTGAAAAAGGAGAGAGCGGAAATTGTATGTTACAAAAATGCAATTCGCATTGTACGAGAAAAAGAAAAACCTATAATGGTGTACGGAGAAAAGAGCAACGTGAAGCTAAATCTTATTAGTAATTTGAAGGCGTAAAAACTAATAAGAAAAGGTTGCTATACCGTTCTAGCACACATCGAAGAAGTCAAACCCGAAGAAAAGAACATCAATGATGTTTCCATCGCAAAAGAATTTCCCGATGTATTTCCGAAAGAATTACCGGGACTACCTCCACATCGATCTGTTGAATTTCAAATAGATCTCGTACCAGGAGCTGCACCAATAGCTCGTGCTCCATACAGACTCGCACCCAGTGAAATGAAAGAACTCCAAAGCCAACTACAAGAACTTTTAGAGCGTGGTTTTATACAACCAAGTACATCACCATGGGGAGCTCATGTTTTGTTTGTCAAAAAAAAGATGGTACATTCAGGTTGTGTATCGACTACCGAGAGTTGAACAAACTTACCATCAAGAATCGTTATCCACTACCAAGAATCGACGACTTATTTGATCAACTACAAGGCTCGTCAGTTTATTCGAAGATTGATTTACATTCTGGGTATCATCAAATGCGGGTGAAGGAGGATGATATTCCGAAGACTGCTTTCAGGACGTGTTACGGTCATTATGAGTTTATGGTTATGCCGTTTGGGTTGACTAACGCGCACCAGCAGTGTTCATGGACCTCATGAACCGAGTGTGTGGACCATACCTTGACAAGTTTGTCATTGTTTTCATCGATTACATACTTATTTACTCAAAGAATGATCAAGAGCACGAAGAACATTTGAGAAAAGTGCTAGAGTTGTTGAGGAAATAAAAACTGTACGCTAAGTTTTCAAAGTGTGCATTTTGGTTAGAAGAAGTTCAATTCCTCGGTCACATAATGAACAAAGAAGGTATTCAAGTGGATCCGACAAAGATTGAAACCGTTGAAAAGTGAGAAACCCCGAAAACTCCGAAGCATATACGCCAATTTTTAGGACTGGCTGGTTACTACAGAAGGTTCATCCAAGATTTTTCCAAAATAGCAAAACCCTTGACTACATTAATGCATAAAGGGAAGAAATTTGAATGGAAGGATGAGCAGGAGAAAACGTTTCAATTGTTGAAGAAAAAGTTAACTACGGCACCTATATTGTCATTGCCTGAAGGGAATGATGATTTTGTGATATATTGTGATGCCTCAAAGCAAGGCCTCGGTTGTGTATTGATGCAACGAACGAAGGTAATTACTTATGCGTCCAGACAATTGAAGATTCACGAGCAAAATTATACGACTCACGATTTGGAATTAGGCGCTGTTGTTTTTGCATTAAAGACTTGGAGGCACTACTTATATGGGGTCAAAAGTATCATATATACCGACCACAAAAGTCTCCAACATATATTTAATCAGAAACAACTGAACATGAGGCAGCATTGGTGGATTAAGTTATTAAATGATTACGATTTCGAGATTCGTTACCACCCGGGGAAGGAAAATGTAGTAGCCGACGCTTTGAGTAGAAAGGACAGAGAACCTATGCGGGTAAAAGCTATGAATATAATTATTCGTACTAACCTTACTACTCAAATAAAGGAGGCGCAGCAGGGAGTTGTAAAAGAAGGAAAGTTGAAGAATGAAATACCCAAAGGATCGGAGAAACATCTTAATATTCAGGAAGATGGAACCCGGTATAGGGCTGAAAGAATTTGGGTACCAAAGTTTGGAGATGTGAGAGAAAAGGTACTTAAGGAAGCACATAAAACCAGATATTCAATACATCCAGGAGCGGGGAAGATGTACAAAGATCTCAAGAAACACTTTTGGTGACCGGGTATGAAAGCCGATATTGCTATATACGTAGGAGAATGTTTGACGTGTTCTAAGGTCAAAGCTAAACATCAGAAACCATCAGGTCTACTTCAACAACCCGAAATCCCGAAATGGAAATGGGAAAATATTACCATGGATTTCATTACTAAATTGCAAAGGACTGCAAGTGGTTATGATACTATTTGGGTAATAGTCGATCGTCTCACCAAGTCAGCACACTTTCTGCCAATGAGAGAAGATGACAAGATGGAGAAGTTAGCACGACTGTATTTGAAGGAAGTCGTCTCCAGACATGGAATACCAATCTCTATTATCTCTGATAGGGATGGCAGATTTATTTCAAGATTCTGGCAGACATTACAGCAAGCATTAGGAACTCGTCTAGACATGAGTACTGCCTATCATCCACAAACTGATGATGATACAAATGCTTGAAGACATGCTACGAGCATGTGTTATTGATTTCGGAAACAGTTGGGATCGACAGCTACCGTTAGCAGAATTTTCCTACAACAACAGCTATCATTCAAGCATTGAGATGGTGCCGTTTGAAGCATTTTATGGTAGAAAGTGCAGGTCTTCGATTTTTTGGAGTGAAGTGGGGGATAGACAGATTACGGGCCTGGAGATAATTCAAGAAACTACCGAGAAGATCATCCAAATTCAACAACGGTTGAAAACTGCCCAAAGTCGACAAAAGAGTTACGCGGACATTAAAAGAAAAGACATAGAATTTGAAGTTGGAGAGATGGTCATGCTTAAGGTTTCACCTTGGAAAGCCGTTGTTCGATTTGGTAAACAGGGGAAACTAAATCCAAGGTACATTGGACCATTCAAGATTATAGATCGTGTCGGACCAGTAGCTTACCGACTTGACTTACCGCAACAACTCGACGGGGTACATAATACTTTTCATGTCTCGAATTTGAAGAAATGTTTTGCTAAAGAAGATCTCACCATTCCATTAGACGAGATTACAATTAACGAAAAACTACAATTCATTGAAGAACTCGTCGAAATAATGGATCGTGAGGTTAAAAGACTTAAGCAAAACAAGATACCAATTGTTAAGGTTCGATGGAATGCTCGTAGAGGACCCGAATTCACCTGGGAGCGTGAAGATCAGATGAAGCTGAAATACCCTCACCTATTTCCAGAAGATGCGTCAACACCTTCAACAGCTTAAAATTTCGGGATGAAATTTATTTAACGGGTAGGTACTGTAGTGACCCGAACTTTTCCATGATTATATATTAATTGAAAACTATATTTGCATGATTAAATGTTTCCAACATGTTAAGCAATCAAACTTATTTAGACTTGATTATTTGAAATGAGTTTCATGTAGACAATTGACCACCCAAGTTGACCGGCGATTCACGAACGTTAAAACTTGTAAAAACGACATGACAATATATATATATATGGATATACATAAAGTTAACATGAGATTATTATAAGTAAGTTTCTCCATATGTATATTAACAATGAGTTATATACATAAAAATGAGACTACTAAGTTAAGAAACTCGAAACGATATATATAACGATTATCGTTATTACAACGTCTTACTAAATACATATGTATCATATTAAGATATTGTTACACTATATTTAACATGATAAAATGATAATTATATATTTCATTAAGTATGTTAACAATGAACTACATATGTAAAACAAGACTACTAACTTAAGAATTTTGACTCGAGACATATATGTAACGATTATCTTTGTAACGACATTTTAATGTATATATATCATATTAAGATATATTCATACATCATAATATCATGATAATGTAATAATTTAACATCTCATTAGATATAATAAACAATGGGTTAACAACATTGATGTGTGCGAGGTGTACTAGGAAATAGTATTATTTTTATAACGAAATACTATTAAATATGATACAATTTTACACAAGATATTTATTTATTTACAGAATGGATATACCTAAACCTTGCTACAACACTTATAGGCAGTGTACCTAATCGTACAGTAGTGTAGTTTTTAGTAAGTCCGGTTCGTTCCACAGGGATACACTTAAACAAGCTTAACGCTATATTAGTTTAACTTATAAAAATACAAATATATATATATAAGTAATATTATTATTATAAAAAGGGGGTTTTTACCGTTTAATGACCGGTTTGTCGATTTTTAAAACTTTAGTCGCAGTTAAAACCTAATGTAAAATATTAAATAAATAAAAGACTTAATTTAAAGCGTAAAATAAATAACGATAATGAAATTGCGATAAATAAAAGTGCGATAATTAAAAAGTACGATAATTAAAAGTGCAATTAAATACAATGACAATAAATAAAAGTGTGATAATTAGAAGTGCAATTAAATATGAAAATAAAAGAATTATGCTTATTTAAACTTTCATAATCATGATGTTTGACGTGTTGATTTTAGTTTATTCCCATGGGTTAATTGTCCTTTGTCCTAGATTATTCAATATGCCCGTCTGGTTTTTGTCCATAACAGTCCATCAGTCATAAATATAAAGTGCGAGTGTCCTCGTCAAATTATCCTTATATCCGAAGTCAAATATTCTAACTAATTGGGGACTTAAACTGTAACAAGGTCTTAATACTTTGTTTAATAATTACACCAGGATATCGACTGCGTGTAATCCAAGGTTTTAATACTTTGTTATCAATTATGCCAAGTGTCCTTCTACATAATTTCACCCCTATTTTAATAATTCCATAGACTATTAATACATTCCCGTGTTCGGTTAAATGAACGATTATTCGTACATATAAATATCCCGCCCATCGTGTCCGATCGATTGTATATGGTTATTTATAGGTACGTCCAATTGTAAATCTTTACATTAAATTAACAAACTATCATTTAGTTAAACAAATATAAAACCCATTAATAGCCCATAGTCTAATTTCCACAAGTGTCGTTCTTTTGTCCAAACCCCAATTATGGTACAAAGCCCAATTACCCAATTTTAAATATTTTAGCCCAACATCATGATTACTTCAGCTTAGATAAGCATAATAATAACTTAGCTACGAGAATTAATGTAAAAAGGTTGAACATAACTTACAATGATTAAAAATAGCGTAGCGTTACACGGACAAAATTTCGACTTATACCCTTACAACATTCGCTAACATACCCTTATTATTAGAATTAAAATTAAAATTAAAATTATAATATATATATATATATATATATATATATATATATATATATATATATATATATATATATATATATATATATGTTTACGTATGAAGGAAGAAGAAAAGGATGTAAAATTTCGTCCAAAACTCGTGATCTTTATAGGACCTGGCCTGTCCCTGTTCACCATGCGATCGCATGGCTTTACAACTGCCAGGCCATGCGATCGCATGGCCTGCTTTTCCAGCCCACATGTGTTTGTTTCTTCTGCCGACGGTTTTTATAATATATTATATAATATATAAATAATTATAAGAATTATTTAAATATTATATTATATTTATGTGCATAGTTGACTTGTAATTTTTAGTCCGTTGCGTCGAGCGTTGAGAGTTGACTTTGGTCCCGGTTCCGAATTTTCGAACGTCCTTGCGTACAATTTAATATCTTGTATTTTGCGTTTCGCTTCTTGTACTCTTGTAATTTTGAGACGCTTCTAATCAATAATTGGAACCTCTTTGATTGTATTTTGTACTTTTGAGCTTTTTGGTCGTTTGCGTCTTCAATTCATCGAATCTGTCTTTTGTCTTCACCTTTTATTATTTAAACGAATATCACTTGTAAATAGAACAATTGCAACTAAAAGCTTGTCTTTCTTGAGGGATAATGCTATGAAATATAAGTTCGTTTTTAGCATTAACAAATATTCCCACACTTGAGCGTTACTTGTCCTCAAGCAATATAGTCTTGAAATAAAAATACTAGAATCATTTATTTATTCTTCACACTTTGTACATCAGTGATTTCTATACGGAGGTATAAACAATGGTAGTAACGTTGTGGTTTACAGTCCCACATGACTATAAAATTTAGATCCTTTAAGGAAATTGGATCTTTATGAAAACATTTGATCTTTTGAAAATTTAATCTAGCTTTTACCCTAGATAAGTTTTTCGGAATAACCCTTCACCGGTGTTTGCAAATTATTTTTGTGGGTTTGGTGGGTTTCATATTTGAAAATTTTAGCTCAAAACTTGTGGTTTTGTGTCACCCACTTGCTAACCTTGTATTAGGAAAGCAACACGTCCAGTATACTTGCTCCGTATATTACCTTTCGGTAAACTATCGTCCGGTTGTAAAAGAAAGCGTTGAACAAGCGACTGTTAAGGCAATGTCCCCTGACATGCTTTTAATTATGGTCTATAACGTGTCGGATGCAATTACTATCCTTGGTAGGAGCAATAGTAAAGCTCACCCTTATAATTTTCCGGTCTGGCACAAGGTCCTGTCTTTGACCATGTTATGCAACCATCGTTCTTATGGTTGACACCCGAATTGGTTCAGGTGACCTAATGAATTCCGGTGAATTTCTTAGGATTTTACGTTCAATGGTAATGAACGCATTAAAAATAGAGTTTTCAGAAAACAAATCGGTTTGTAATTTTTATCAAAATATTTTCTCGTTCAAGCTCGAGTTTAGATATCATCGAATTCCATGAATTTGTAATTCTCAATCTTTAAGGTCAATCTCTAGGATTGAGTAATATCAGGCTTAAAAGCTGATTTTTGATCTTTAAGGAGATTATCCTTTATGGGGATCTGGTTCATTAGTCTTATCCAGCTAATTTGCACGGCGTTCTCTCCATTTTACAAGACAGATCCTCTCATGGTTAGGATAAGTCTGACCACTTGGCGACCCTGTTTGATGCTGAGGTCCGTGGATTTCCTGCTGATTTTAGAGATGACTTTTCTAGATTTTTCGTCAACCTACAGCTGGTCTGGACGACAACTTCATGACCTAAATCAAGAAGCGCGTGTCTTTTTCGGAAGACTTTACTTCCTTTTAATGATGGAATTGATTCATCGTGTAGATCCATCTTTTCTTTCAAATATATTACAGTAAATTGGGTAAAACTGTTTAGATTAGTCCAAAGCAAAAGTATCTTCAGCTATTTGTACAAAAATATGTGATATATGTTTTAAATAACTTGGTAGATTTTCCTACACTTGGCTTTTATTTTCTTTGCCTTTTTATTGTCTTCTATTCCATTTTAAATGAATTCTAACATTTTGGTTTGTTTCTCAATTTATGTCCTTTTTGAGGTAACAATAATTTCGGTGTTAACACCTAGTTTTATCGTTCATAAATATGTATAAACATTATTTTGAGTTCATTTAATTGAAAATTTTTGAAAAATTTTACTAGAATTGGGTAGTCAGTATATAAGACTAGGGCTGTTCTTTATTATCAGAGAGCACTAGATTCTAATACAACTACTGCGTTACTAGTATTTTTAATGGTAACCAAGTGTATAAGTCAAAAAATTTTAAAATTTCGAAAGAATTTAACGCCTTCCCACACTTAAGATCTTGCAATGCCCCCATTTGCAAGAAATCAGTAACAATTTAAATTATTGAGGGTGATTAGCGTAGAAAAATGATTAAATTTTACCAAAGTTTCCAAACATATTGGCGTTTGTTTGCTGAATGATAAATGGTGCATATCATTTGTTCATTCCGTCTTGTTGTTACATCACATTTGTTTTTCGTTTTGTCGTCAAAAGTACTAGCTTTTGCTGAACTTAATGCTAGTCTTTGAAAATGCGTTGTTTTACTCTGTTTTGTACAATTGAAAATATACATACATACAAATATAAACATGCATGGCAATTTGAAATGGGACTTAAAATCCCACTTTCAAATCAAAAATGAAACATTAGTACAACATAATAAAAATATTAAACATTACAATAAAAGTATCATAATATAATGTGTTTAAACATAAATAAACAGAAATAATAAAAATTAAAAATCATATAAATTACCAACAGGAACTATATCAATCATGGATAGGGGTTCCATTTCATGTCATCGTCCGGGTTCCATGGTTGGTGATAGGTGTACTGGTAGGCCTGGTTAGGGTCGTAGAGAGTATAAGGCGGTCTCATCTCGGGCTGGTGTGGAGGATAGTAAGCTGGTCGGGTTGGAATGTAGTGATCCTGAGGTGATAGCTGGCTCATAATCTGACGCTGATGATAGTCTCATCTATCATGATGTCGTTGCCTAGAATGCTCGTAATCATTCTGGACTTGCCACTGCTCCATTCGACGAAATCTCTCCGCATTTGTCATGTCTACCTCATCTACACGCTGGTAGACATCAGTCATAGCCTCCTGAATGACATCCCTAATGTCATCCGCTTCCTCCATCTCCTCGTCTGATCCTCTCTCTACCTGTGGATGACTACCTACATAGGGTATTGCCTGGTTGCGTATACTCTTCAATACCTTAGCACCCCCATAAACCCTCAATCCTAAAAGCTCTACCTGTTCCCTACATTCCATAAGTGGACCCCCTTGGTCCTTATCTACACCCAAATACTCTCCAATGAGAGTAACAAAAATACCTCCTCCAATTATCCCCCCTTCCTGTATTCCTTCAACCATCTTAGATAAATAAAAACCAACACAGTAGGGGATATTAACAAAGCCTCTTGGGTCTCGAATACACTTTAGGTAAAATAAATCATGTAACATCAATTTTTCCTTGTTGTGACCTCTCTGTGTAATCGAGTTAGCCAAAAATCTATGAATTATACGAAGCTTGACTCTGTTAATATGTAAGTAGGTATGTGTTCCTCCCCGCCCAAAAACATTATAATCTGACATACGCCTCCAGACGGCGTTCGCGTCAAAATTCCTATCTACCCTTTCACCACGATAAATCAAACTCATACAATTGGGTAGTAGTAATTCAGCGGGCGTATATATCTGTAATGCCCTGGCCATGTCCAGCATGGACATCCTGTACATCCTACCGCCAAGTATAAACCTAAGAAAACTTCTATCATCTAATCTATCTACATTTACATTTAATGCTATAGTACTCATTGTAGTGACCCGAACTTTTCCATGTTTATATATATTAATTGAGATTGATATTTACATGATTAAATGTTTCCAATATGTTAAGCAATCAAACTTGTTAAGACTTGATTAATTGAAATATGTTTCATATAGACAATTGACCACCCAAGTTGACCGGTGATTCACGAACGTTAAAACTTGTAAAAACTATATGATGACATATATATGGATATATATATAGTTAACATGATACTATGATAAGTAAACATATCATTAAGTATATTAACAATGAACTACATATGTAAAAACAAGACTACTAACTTAATGATTTTTAAACGAGACATATATGTAACGATTATCGTTGTAAAGACATTTAATGTATATATATCATATTAAGAGATATTCATACATGATAATATCATGATAATATAATAATTTAAAATCTCATTTGATATTATAAACATTGGGTTAACAACATTTAACAAGACCGTTAACCTAAAGGTTTAAAAACAACACTTACATGTAACGACTAACGATGACTTAACGACTCAGTTAAAATGTATATACATGTAGTGTTTTAATATGTATTTATACACTTTTGAAAGACTTCAATACACTTATCAAAATACTTCTACTTAACAAAAATGCTTACAATTACATCCTCGTTCAGTTTCATCAACAATTCTACTCGTATGCACCCGTATTCGTACTCGTACAATACACAGCTTTTAGATGTATGTACTATTGGTATATACACTCCAATGATCAGCTCTTAGCAGCCCATGTGAGTCACCTAACACATGTGGGAACCATCATTTGGCAACTAGCATGAAATATCTCATAAAATTACAAAAATATGAGTAATCATTCATGACTTATTTACATGAAAACAAAATTACATATCCTTTATATCTAATCCATACACCAACGACCAAAAACACCTACAAACACTTTCATTCTTCAATTTTCTTCATCTAATTGATCTCTCTCAAGTTCTATCTTCAAGTTCTAAGTGTTCTTCATATATTCTACAAGTTCTAGTTACATAAAATCAAGAATACTTTCAAGTTTGCTAGCTCACTTCCAATCTTGTAAGGTGATCATCCAACCTCAAGAAATCTTTGTTTCTTACAGTAGGTTATCATTCTAATACAAGGTAATAATCATATTCAAACTTTGGTTCAATTTCTATAACTATAACAATCTTATTTCAAGTGATGATCTTACTTGAACTTGTTTTCGTGTCATGATTCTGCTTCAAGAACTTCGAGCCATCCAAGGATCCATTGAAGCTAGATCCATTTTTCTCTTTTCCAGTAGGTTTATCCAAGGAACTTAAGGTAGTAATGATGTTCATAACATCATTCGATTCATACATATAAAGCTATCTTATTCGAAGGTTTAAACTTGTAATCACTAGAACATAGTTTAGTTAATTCTAAACTTGTTCGCAAACAAAAGTTAATCCTTCTAACTTGACTTTTAAAATCAACTAAACACATGTTCTATATCTATATGATATGCTAACTTAATGATTTAAAACCTGGAAACACGAAAAACACCGTAAAACCGGATTTACGCCGTCGTAGTAACACCGCGGGCTGTTTTGGGTTAGTTAATTAAAAACTATGATAAACTTTGATTTAAAAGTTGTTATTCTGAGAAAATGATTTTTATTATGAACATGAAACTATATCCAAAAATTATGGTTAAACTCAAAGTGGAAGTATGTTTTCTAAAATGGTCATCTAGACGTCGTTCTTTCGACTGAAATGACTACCTTTACAAAAACGACTTGTAACTTATTTTTCCGACTATAAACCTATACTTTTTCTATTTAGATTCATAAAATAGAATTCAATATGAAACCATAGCAATTTGATTCACTCAAAACGGATTTAAAATGAAGAAGTTATGGGTAAAACAAGATTGGATAATTTTTCTCATTTTAGCTACGTGAAAATTGGTAACAAATCTATTCCAACCATAACTTAATAAACTTGTATTGTATATTATGTAATCTTGAGATACCATAGACACGTATACAATGTTTCGACCTATCATGTCGACACATCTATATATATTTCGGAACAACCATAGACACTCTATATGTGAATGTTGGAGTTAGCTATACAGGGTTGAGGTTGATTCCAAAATATATATAGTTTGAGTTGTGATCAATACTGAGATACGTATACACTGGGTCGTGGATTGATTCAAGATAATATTTATCTATTTATTTCTGTACATCTAACTGTGGACAACTAGTTGTAGGTTACTAACGAGGACAGCTGACTTAAGAAACTTAAAACATCAAAATATATTAAAAGTGTTGTAAATATATTTTGAACATACTTTGATATATATGTATATATTGTTATAGGTTCGTGAATCAACCAGTGGCCAAGTCTTACTTCCCGACGAAGTAAAAATCTGTGAAAGTGAGTTATAGTCCCACTTTTAAAATCTAATATTTTTGGGATGAGAATACATGCAGGTTTTATAAATGATTTACAAAATAGACACAAGTACGTGAAACTACATTCTATGGTTGAATTATCGAAATCGAATATGCCCCTTTTTATTAAGTCTGGTAATCTAAGAATTAGGGAACAGACACCCTAATTGACGCGAATCCTAAAGATAGATCTATTGGGCCTAACAAACCCCATCCAAAGTACCGGATGCTTTAGTACTTCGAAATTTATATCATATCCGAAGGGTGTCCCGGAATGATGGGGATATTCTTATATATGCATCTTGTTAATGTCGGTTACCAGGTGTTCACCATATGAATGATTTTTATCTCTATGTATGGGATGTGTATTGAAATATGAAATCTTGTGGTCTATTATTATGATTTGATATATATATAGGTTAAACCTATAACTCACCAACATTTTTGTTGACGTTTTAAGCATGTTTATTCTCAGGTGATTATTAAGAGCTTCCGGTGTCGCATACTTAAATAAGGACGAGATTTGGAGTCCATGCTTGTATGATATTGTGTAAAAACTGCATTCAAGAAACTTATTTTGTTGTAACATATTTGTATTGTAAACCATTATGTAATGGTCGTATGTAAACAGGATATTTTAGATTATCATTATTTGATAATCTACGTAAAGCTTTTTAAAACCTTTATCTATGAAATAAAGGTTATGGTTTGTTTTAAAAATGAATGCAGTCTTTGAAAAATGTCTCATATAGAGGTCAAAACCTCGCAACGAAATCAATTAATATGGAACGTTTTTAATCAATAAGAACGGGACATTTCACTCATCAGCTCAACACACCATTCCTTATATACAGGTCTACGAATGGTGAATAAGCGTTCCCAATCAGTAAAAGAAGAACTGCCATACCTTTGAATCAGATGTTCCCTAACACGGTCAGCAAGTTGGACCCTTTCCAAAGGACCCCAATCAATTACCCTAGGCACCTCTACCTCTTTTGTTACTAATTTGAATTTATTACTTTGATATGCCGGGTAATCTCTCCATCGTCTATCGAATCTCAGATTAGGATACAACGTGTGTTTAGGAATCGTTGGGTATTCTACAGGTGGATGCATCGGAAATACTATGAATTCATTAACAAACTGTAGCGGATCATAATAAGGTACGTGTTGATCAGGCTGATGTTGTTGTTCCTGTTGTGGTTCTTGTTCGGGTTCATATTGCATTTCTGGTTCTGGTTCTGGAGCTGGAGCGGGTCGTCTAGATGATGACGATGATTAACCTCCAGTATTGGCTCTCTGCAAAACATATTAAACACAAAATTTGTGCATCCATATATGCATTAGTGTTAGCAAAATAACAATTTAAAACAATCACAATAACATGTTAAATCAAACTTAAACTTACATGCATTTTCATAATTTTTACAATTCTATACTTTTTCAAATAAGCACATATGAAAATGTAGACAAAGTTCATAAGCATTTAACTCAAATAACATGTCAAAATAGTCATTACTAACAATTAAACAAGTCTCAATTGGCAATTATATCAAATTAATCAAGTTCTTGAATTTTGCAACTAAAAAGTCCACTTTAATCTTCAAAAATTATGTTTAGGATCAATGTTTAGATCATTTAGCTACCTAAACATGTTACACTACTCAATTTAGCAATAATTCATGACAAAAATCGGCCATAACCTGTTTATATCAAAAAGCCCCAAATTGCTCAAGAACACAAACCCTAGATTTCTAAAAATTTTGAAGTTTTTGGCTTCAAATCATGTTAAATAGCATCAATCTAGGTTATACATGCATAAAATACTATCAATTTAACACTAATTACACTAGAAATTAACAAAATTGCATTAGGTAAAATATTGGTAATTATCACAAAACCTAGAGAATTTAAAAGTTTAGGGGTGTAATTTTTACCTTCTTTGAAAAGCTTCTGAACAATTTCATGATTAGAGCGGAAAATTTGACGAATTAAGGTGAAAATTTGGTGAAATTTGGTGAGATTTTGAGAGAATTTCGTGTATGTGTGTGTGTATTGTGGAGAAAGACAGACCAGTCGACTGCTTAAGTTCCTGACCTGATTTCCAGGGCCATGCGATCGCATGGCTGCAAAGGCTAAACTCCATGCGATCGCATGGAGGTCCGGGTACAGTGATTTTGTTATTTTTTATTTTTTTTTATAAAAACCTTATGACTTATAAAACATATAATTAATAAAATTTTAAAAATTTGTTTCTTTTTAGGATGAGGGCGTTTCGGATCGTTGTCCTAGTCCGTCTCTCGACAAAATTTTAAAATTTGTCAATTCAAAGCGCGGTTTTAAAAGTAAAGATTTTTGGGTTTTTTAAATGTTTTTGGCATACTTTAGTTCAATAAGATTAAAAATAATGATAATAAAAGTTCTCGTTCCTCCCTTGGGTAGAGCAATTTCGGTTCAACGACCTAGTCTTCAACTCACGACGAATTTTAAAAATCAAATTTTTAACTTAACGAAATAAAGTAAATTTTTGTTTTTAAATTCACACCAAACTTAAATTTAAGATGCATAAAATTAAAAATTCATATTAAAAATTCACACCAAACTTAAATTATATTTTTGTTTTTATACATACAAACTTATATTAAAAATATTAATTTTTCAAATATTTACAATTTTAAATATATTGATTTAAAAAGTTTACAATATTATTTTAAAAATAAAGTAAAAATAAAATAAAAATCTTTTTGGTTTTTTATCCCACTTTAATCAATCAAATATTATCAAAAATATACGCCCCTCTTTTCGGTAAAGTAATTTCGGTTCCATAATCTAGTTTAACTCATGACGAATTTTTGAAATATTTTGGGTTGATTGATTAAAGATATTTTTACCTTAAGAATAAACGGTAAATTTCGCAGTGATGTAATAAATTTTTGTATGATATCAATAATTTCAGTCGCAAGACCTAATTTTATTGAATACCAATTTAATACTTTATAGCGAACAATTTAGCGTTTATTATCAAAAGGTTAAAAATAAAAATAAAAATGAAAACTGTACATACTTACCTGTGAAATAGATTTCTTAGTGATATGCTCTAGCCCACTCATAAGATAGTCGGACTAATTGGTTTTCCATAGCTACATAGGCGTAACCTCGAGCATTTAATGTTTTTTCTTCTAAACATATGAACGGTACATCTCTGCATAAAGTAACAAATTCAGTATTGGAATATGTCTGATTCGTCGAGCATTTTCCTTCGTGTGACCATTTTCCGCATTTGTGACATCTTTCAAGGTGTCGTGCTCTTCTTTTCGTTGCGGATTTTGATTTTCCTTTACCAAATTGTAACTTATTATTTTCGTTCCTGGATTCTTTTCTTACTCCGTCCAATTTACCTCTGATTAATGATACTATTTCACTTGGAAGGGTGTCATTATTACGTTTAGTGATCAAAGCGTGTAGCATTAGACCATGGTTTAGTTCACAGGAAGTCTTCATCTCGTAAAACCTAAAAAAAATAAAAATTCAGAATGGGGGGGAGAAGACTAGTTCTTTAGGGTCTGCTAGGGAAAGACCATTTGGATTCCATTATCAGAAACTACACGAAAACAGAACATCTAACTCTAACAGAAATACATATTATCCTTTAAAGACTTAATTCTCCCCACACTTAGTTAGCTGTGGTGTTGAAATTGTGATTTACTTCGTTGTCGGCTTCCATCGGACTATCTATGTAATGTTTAACTCTGTGACCATTAACCTTAAATTCAATCCCATTTGAATTTATTAATTCTACTGTTCCGTATGGGAAAACTCTTTTGACTATGAATGGTCCAGACCATCTTGATTTCAATTTTCCAGGAAATAGCTTGAATTGTGAATTGAAAAGAAGAACTCTCTCTCCTTCTTTGAATTCTTTTGAACTTCTGATTCTTTTATCATGCCATTTCTTCGTTCTTTCTTTATAGATTAACGAATTTTCGTATGCTTCATGTCTTAATTCTTCTAATTCGTTTAGTTGACTTAACCGTAGACGTCCAGCTTCATGTAAATCAAGATTACATGTCTTCAAAGCCCAAAATGCTTTGTGTTCAGTTTCTACTGGAAGATGACATGCTTTTCCGTAAACGAGTCTAAAAGGTGTGGTTCCAATTGGAGTTTTGTAGGCTGTTCTAAAAGCCCAGAGTGCATCCTCCAATTTCATGGATCATTCCTTCGGATTTGATCCTACGGTTTTCTCTAGAATACGTTTTAAAGCTCGGTTGGTATTTTTAACTTGTCCACTTGTTTGTGGATGATATGCGGTGGAGATTTTATGAGTTACTCCATATCTTTTAAGAACTTTCTCAAGTTGATTATTACAAAAATGAGTACCCCGATCACTTATTAAAGTTTTCGGTGTTCCAAACCTTGTAAAAAGACGTTTTAAAAAGTTGACTACAACTCGTGCATCGTTAGTTGGGAGAGTTTGTGCTTCCACCCATTTAGATACATAATCAATGGCAACGAGAATATAGAGATTATTATGAGATTTTGGAAATGGACCCATAAAGTCAATACCCTAAATGTCAAATACTTCACATACTTGAATGACATTTTGTGGTATTTCATCACGTTGACTTATTTTTCCGGTCCTTTGACAAGCATCACAGGATTTGCAAAGAAGGTGTGCATCTTTGAAAATTGTAGGCCAATAGAATCCAGCATCATAAACTTTTCTTGCTGTGAGTTGAGGCCCATAATTCCCTCCTGTTGGTCCTGTGTGACAATGGTTTAAGATTTGACTAGCTTCATCTCCGAATACACATCGGCGTATTATTCCATCGGGATAACTTTTAAACAAATGTGGATCTTCCCAGAAATAGTGTTTTATATCACTAAAGAATTTCTTTCATTTTTGGTACGACAATCCTTTTTCAAGGAATCCACATACTAAGTAGTTTGCATAATCTGCAAACCATGGAATTTCATTATAATCTATCTTCAATAGATATTCATCAGGAAAGTTGTCTTGTATGGCCGATTCATTTAGAACTTCTAATTCGGGATTTTCAAGACGAGAAAGATGATCAGCGGCGAGATTTTCTGCTCCCTTTTTATCTCGAATTTCAATATCAAACTCTTGTAAGAGTAAGATCTAACGGATTAATCTTGGTTTAGCATCTTGTTTCGAAAATAGGTATCTAAGAGCAGAATGGTCGGTATAGACCACCGTTTTAGCTAGAACGAGATATGAACGAAATTTGTCAAAAGCAAAGACAATTGCAAGGAGTTCTTTTTCAGTAGTTGTGTAATTCGTTTGTGCTCCTTGTAACGTCTTACTAGCATAATAAATAGGTTGAAATCATTTTTCAATCCTTTGTCCCAAAATGGCTCCCATTGCAAAATCACTTGCATCGCACATTAGTTCGAATGGTAGATTCCAATTTGGAGTTATCATGATTGGGGCATTAGTGAGTTTCTCTTTAAGAATAATAAAAGATTTGATGCATTCATCCGAAAAGATGAATGAAGCATCCTTTTCTAGAAGTTTATTCATAGGAGTAGCAATTTTAGAAAAATCTTTTATAAAACGTCGGTAAAAACCGGCGTGCCCTAGAAAACTCCTGACTCCTCTAACATTGGTGGGATGTGGAAGTTTAGCAATTATATCTACTTTAGCTCTATCTACTTCAATTCCTTCCTTTGAAATTTTATGTCCAAAAACGATGCCTTCTTTAACCATGAAATGGCATTTCTCCCAACTAAGTACTAGATTTGAGTGTTCGCATCTAATAAGCATTCGTTCAAGATTAACTAGACATGATTTAAATGTATCACCGAAGACTGAAAAGTCATCCATGAAAACTTCCATGCATTCTTCTATCATGTCGTGAAAAATCGCCATCATGCACCTTTGAAAGGTTGCAGGGGTGTTGCAAAGTCCAAATGGCATGCGTTTGTAAGCAAAAGTACCATAGGGCACGTGAATGTGGTTTTCTCTTGATCCTCGGGTGCTATTGGAATTTGAAAGTATCCGGAAAAATAATCAAGGAAACAATAGTAACTATTTCCGGCTAATCTTTCCAACATTTGATCAATGAAAGGTAAGGGAAAGTGATCTTTTCTGGTGGCGTCATTTAATTTTCTATAATCAATACAAACACGCCATCCTGTTACAGTCCTAGTAGGAATAAGCTCATTTTTCTCATTTGTGATGACAGTCATGCCACCTTTCTTAGGCACGCATTGAACTGGGCTTACCCATGGACTATCAGAAATTGGATAAATTAAACCTGCATCTAGCAGTTTAATAATTTCTTTCTTAACAACATCTTGCATGTAAGGATTCAGTCTTCGTTGGCGTTGCACATACGTTTTATGACCTTCTTCCATAAGGATTTTATGTGTGCAATACGAAGGACTTATGCCTTTAATGTCATGAATCTTCCATGCAATAGCTGGTTTATGAGCTTTTAACACAGAAATGAGTTGAGATTTTTCATTTTTGGTAAGAGAAGACGATATTATTACAGGTAATTCAGATTTACCATGTAAATAAGCATATTCCAAATGGTTTGGAAGTGGCTTTAACTCTAATGTCGGTGGTTCTTCTATCGATGATTTATATCGATATCTGTCTTCTTCTTTTAGCATTTGAATTTCTTCTGTTGTTGGTTCATATCCATTAGCCATGAGTGCGGCTAACATTTCAGCTTCATCAATTGGTTCAGTTCCTTCTCCTAAAGAACATTCTCCTGTTCTTTGTAATTCTGGAAATTCTTCTAACAATTCTGCATGTGATTCTATAGTTTGAATATAATAACATGTATCATCTGCAGATTGCGGTTGTTGCATGGCTCTATCACCTGAAAAGGTAACACTCTCGTCCTCTATACTTAGGGTCAGTTTCTTACCAAACACGTCTATTTTTTCTTTGACCGTGTTTAAGAATGGTCTTCCTAATATGAGAGGTACTCGAGAATCTTCTTCCATGTCCAGAATAACAAAATCTACTAGAAATACTAAAGTACCAACTTTAACTAGCATGTTCTCCATTATCCCTCTAGGATATTTTACTGATCTATCAGCTAGTTGTATACTTATTCGTGTTGGTTTCAATTCTCCAAGGCCTAGTTTAGCGTATAGTGAATACGGCATTAAATTTATACTAGCACCTAAGTCTGCCAATGCTTCTATTGAACTAAGACTACCCAGAAAACATGGAATTGTGAAACTTCCTGGATCTGATAATTTTTCTGGTATCTTATTCAACAGCACTGCAGAACAATTAGCATTCATAGTATCAGCCGAGAGTTCTTCCATTTTCTTTCTATTTGTGATTAGATCTTTCAAAAATTTAGCATATCTAGACATTCCTGAAATCACATCTATGAAAGGAAGATTTACATTTATCTGTTTAAACATATCCAAGAATTTGGATTGCTCGGCTTCAAGTCTCTCTTTTCTCATTTTACTCGGGTAAGGAAGTGGTGGTTGGTATGGTTTAACATAAGGTTTAGCCTTAACTGTGTTATCTTCATTAACCTTTTCAACTACCGGTTCTTTTTCCTTATCTTGTTTAGGTTGTGGTTCTTGTGGGGTAGGAATAGCTTCATCAGAAATTACAGGTATTTCAGGTGGTTTAACTGTAATACCACTTCTTGTGGTAATGGCTTTAGCTGTTTCATTCCGGGGGTTAGCATTTGTATCACTAGGTAGACTTCCCGATTTTCTTTCACCTATCAACCTTGCTAGGTTGCTTACTTCTTGTTCCAGATTTTGAATAGAAGCTTGTTGATTTCTAAATGCTTGAGCATTTTGGTCATTGGTTTGTTTCTGAGATGTGAAAAACTGTGTTTGAGATTCAACTAGCTTCGACATCATATCTTATAAATTTGGCTTTTTATCATCGGTTTGTGGTGGTTTGTTTTGAAAAATAGGTCTTTGTTGATTGTAAGTATTATTGGATACTTGTTGATTGCTTGGACCTTGTTGGTTGTTGTATGGAACATTTCAGTTATAATTCTGGTTTTAATTGTAAATTGGTCTTGGCGGTTGATAATTATTCTGATAATTATTTCCAGGCCTTTGGTTCATGTATGAAACATTCTCTCTTTGTTCCATTATTAATTCAATACTGAGACAATCTTTTGTCAAATGTGGTCCTCCACACTGCTCACAACTAATTCGTATTGAGTGGATATCTTTAGTCATCTTTTCCATTCGTCTCTCGACAGCATCTATCTTTGCGAAAATGGAATCTAAGTCATGGCTAGAATCGGTTCTAGCTGCTTTAGATGATCTAACGATATCTTTTTCTTGGTGCCACTCATGTGAGTGGGAAGCAGTGTTATCAATAATTTTGTAAGCATCAGTTGCAGTTTTCTTCATAATAGAACCACCAGCTGCTATATCGATGTCTTTTCTTGTAGTGATGTCGCATCCTTGGTAGAATATTTGTACTATTTGACAGGTGTCTAAACCATGTTGCGGACATCCTCTTAATAACTTTCCAAATCTTGTCCACGCTTCATATAGAGTTTCATTTGGCTTCTGTGCTAACGTAACAATTTCTCCTTGAAGTCTTACGGCTTTAGATGCCAGAAATAATTGTTTAAGAAAATTTTCAACTAAAACATCCCATGTATCAATCGCCCCTTCAGGTAACGATTCTAACCAATCTTTGGCTTCTCCCTTTAAAGTCCAGGGAAATAACATGAGATATATCTGTTCATCCTCCACTTCTCTTATTTTAAATAGAGTGCAGATCCTATTAAAGGTACGAAGATGTTCATTTGGATCTTCCTTAGGCGCACCACTAAATTGGCATTGATTAGTCACCATGTGTAGGATTTGTCCTTTGATTTCATAATCTGGCGCATTAATGTCTGGTTGAGTAATTGCGTGACCTTGGCCAGTGCGTTTAGCTCTCATTCGGTCTTCCATACTTGGAGGTTCCAGATTCTCCATGATTGAATTTGTTGAATCTGAATCACTAGAGGATTCTGATTTAATGGTTCGTTCCTCAACAATCTCTGTTTGAATGATTGGTGGTTCCGGAGGAAAGATTAATGGTTCATGATCTATGAATTGTCCCTGAATATTCTCCGGATTCTCAATTGTGAGGTCGGGTTCAAAAAATGGATTATCGGAAATTTGAATTGGAGTACTTGGTTGACTGGATGACGATTCTAAAGAAAAATCAACTGCGATAATATTTGCTAGATGTCTTGATCGAGTTACAGGTGGTGAACGTACAAAAGGTGGTGAACGTTTTGCTCAGTGCATTCACTGAATATCCTATTAGTTATAAAAATAAGAAAAATTATATAAGTTATCCAATTAATAGACTTTTCTGATTTTGCCCACGTTTCGAATAGCCAGAAGATGCAGCAGAGGGGCAGGATTCGTTTGGTCTCAATATAATTGAGTACTGTTTGGCTCCAATAACCCGGTCCACGTACAAATCCAACTATTACTACGAACCAGAAAATTTTGATGTCTATCAATTTAACTGCTTAAAATAATTTTTCGTAATTTAAAGAAATTTTAGAGAAGAAATAGAAAAAATCTAAGTCCTAAAAACTAGAGTGTCGAGAAATAAGAAAGAAAAAGAGCGCGTTGAAAAACGTCGAAAAATAAAAGGCGGCGTCGAAAAATAAAAATAAGAAAATAGCGCGTCGAAACTTAAAAAGGAACTAAAAACTAAGAATTAAAAATTGTGTCTAAAATATTAAAGCCTAAAAGAAAAACTATATCCCAAATGGCAATAACTTAAAAAGGTACTAAAACTTAAAAAGGCATCGCAAAATTCTAAAGCACCTAAATCTTAGTCTAAAGGAAAAGCACTTAAGTGATTTTACGGCAAAGCCTAAAAATCTAGAAATAAAAATAACTATGGCAAAAACTATATCTTAGAATTAAATACGAGCGAAAAATACAAATATTATGCTAAAACAAATAAAAAGTTACAAAATATAAAAATAATCTTAAAGTTGTAAAAAGTACAAAAAATATTATTTTTATATTATTTATTTTATAAAACAATTAATTTTATAATTTATTAAAACTAAATAAACTTAATAAAACAAATTAAATCTAAAAACTAAACTAAATAATTAATAACTAAACCCTAATTAGGGTTTATATAATAATAATTATTAATTAATTAAACCCTAAACTCGGCGGCTGAGGTTACCAGTCCTGTCAAATCAGCTCATACGATCGCATGAGCTGAACGTTGTAATACCATACGATCGCATGGTCTGCGAATTCAGGCCAGACTTTGGGCTGCTACAGTACGGGCTGAGTGTTTTTATATTTTTTTTTTCTGATTTATATATTAAATTTCTGTTTTAAATAAATACAAAATATTTAAATAAAATTTATATTTTTACAAACTTAAAAATAAAAATAAAGAAACTTTATAGAACTTATAAATTTAACAAACTCTTAAAAATATTTATATTTTTGTTTTTCTTTTTATATTTTCGAATATTTAAAACGTATTTTTACAAAAGCGTATTTTTATAAAAGTAAACTAAAAATTAATAAAAATCTTTTTTTTATATATAGCGTTGCGCTTCCGGCGTTTAAGCAGAATTGTTCCCAGGCAGCGGCGCCAAAAATACTTGATGTGTGCGAGGTGTACTAGGAAATAGTATTATTTTTATAACGAAATACTATTAAATATGATACAATTTTATACAAGATATTTATTTATTTATAGAATGGATATACCTAAACCTTGCTACAACACTTATAGGCAGTGTACCTAATCGTACAATATTGTAGTTTTTAGTAAGTCCGGTTCGTTCCACAGGGATACACTTAAACAAGCTTAACGCTATATTAGTTTAACATATAAAAATACAAATATATATAAGTAATATTATTATTATAAAAAGGGGTTTTTACCGTTTAATGACTGGTTTGTCGATTTTTAAAACTTTAGTCGAAGTTAAAACCTAATGTAAAATATTAAATAAATAAAAGACTTAATTTAAAGCGTAAAATAAATAACGATAATGAAATTGCAATAAATATGTAACGACCCTGGATTTTCCAACGTTTATTTATTAATAATTATTATTATTAATACGTGTGATTAAACAAATGTATGTTATTACATTTACATGTTGCCATGATACACTATACTTGACTTTTAAGTGCCCGAAACGTCTTTGTGACACCCGAAACTTCACGAATAATATTTTTAGAGTATTATTTACATTCATGATTAGTTTTATTAATCATTGTAATTAACTAAGGTTTTTAGTTAATTACTTGGGCTTTAATTGGTTTAACTTGTGCATTATTGGAACTTGGGCCTTTATTAGTGTTATTGGACTTTAGAAGCCCAGCCTACATCTTTTATGGACTCTTTAGCCCAACTCCCATGTAACTAGTCCATTTCTTTTACATGTAAGTAGTACTTACAAGGGTAACTAGTAGTTTAAAAGACTTGAAATCTTGTTAGCTCATAATCCCCATGAACAACCATCCTTTTAACCAACTTTTGAAGCTTTGCATACTAGTGACCAAAGAACCAAGCCATCCCTTCTTTTTTTTCTGCTGAGCCGTGACCTAGAGGGGGTTACATGGGATTCAAAATCTTTTTTTTCATTACTACTTCACTCACATTCTCTCATTCAAACTCACACACATTTACTTGCAAAAATCCTCTCAACTTTCCTCTCTTTTCTCTCTAGTTTTTGGTAAGTAACTTGAACATTCTTTCTCTCTTTTCTCTCTTGTCTAAACCGAATTCTAAAGCATCTCATCATCATTTGTTTGTTGTTAAATTTGTTCATGTTGTTTAGTTACTTACTTGTTGTTACTTACTTTCATGTTACAAGAATAAACTTTCTAGTTTGATTCTTCATAATATCTTGTATTTATCAAGAACACTCAAGAACATAACTTACTAGTTATGATTCTACATATACTTTCTTAAAAGATTGCAAGTTCATGTGTTGATTAAACTCATACTTGAAGTTCATGAAGTAAACTTTAAAGTTTACTTTCTAAAGATCAAACTTTGGTTTGAATCTTTAAAGTATGAACAAATTACATGTTTACTTAGTTTACTTCTTCATTCTTGCACTTTAAATTCATGTAATTAGTTTAAATGGTCAAGAACTACAAGTTAGCCGTGATCTCTTTAATCTTGAACTAAAAGTCAACCTTGAAAGTTCAAGAACACACAAATAACTTTTCTTTAAATATAACTTTGTATACTTATGCTTGATCTAGACTTTTGGGTCTTGGATCTTCAAGATCTAACTAAGAACCATGTTCTACACCTTAAGATCTTGATTAGTTAGTTTATTTTCAAGTTTAGAGTTCAATATTTCTATTATAGTTCATGTAAGTGTCAAACCTAAGACTTGATGTAACTTTGGTTCATCAAACTACATGCAACTCTTAAGTGAGTTGTGCTTCATGTCTTAGACTTGCACTAGGGTTATGATGGTCAAGACTTGGTTAAGATGATGTAGATACATCAATGAGTTGTACACTTGAAGCTATATGCGTCAAGGATGAGAACCATGATGAACATCAAGCACCAAGACCACCGGAACTCACTTAAACTTACTGTTTCTGTCCAAACCCTACTGACCTGCTGTTTCTGTAACAGACCAGTAGACCTGGGCTACTGAGACCATGATTTTTAGATATAACTTTTCTAGTAGATAACTTTTCATATAGGACTCGTCTTAATCCGAGTTACGGTTTAGGATTTATGGCCCTCCGATCGTCACTATGTCCTTTAACGTTGTGCAGAAATTTCTGACCTACTCGCACTTAGACCGTCGCCACGGTCAAACCAAGACGAGTTTGCTTCTGTAAATTTTACCACACTTAAGGGACTCATATACGGAGCCATGGCCACTGGTCTCACCTTAATTCAGTAAGGGTAGAGGCTGTGGTGACTGATCAAAGTCAGCTTTTGTTTTAAACTACTTTCATGAACGAAACCTACTTTACACCTTTTGTTAAATGATGAATGATGATGACCCTTAAGACCTTATTTACATACTTTTAAACCTTTTTGGACGATTTACTGACTTAGTACTATTTGACTTAGGTTGAGGACCTTCGGACCGATTACTTGCACACCTTTTCCGAACCGACTTTACGACTACATTATCATTGTGAGTTATAGCATTCCCTTTTTACTTTAAACTTATTTTGGGAACTGAGAATACATGCGGATTTTATGTTTTACATACTAGGCACGAGTACTTAAACTTATATATGTGTGGGTTATACAATGGCATAAACATTCCCTTTAGCTCGGTAACGTTTAATCATTGGTTTTTGAACCGTGAACGCGAATCTTAGATATGGATCCATAGGGTTTGACATCCCCACTCGGGCTAGTCGCGCTAGCATTTAACGAGTGTTTAATACTTCGTAGACATACGCACTTGCCAAGTGTACTTTCAGGGGGTATAAACGTTAAGTTAGTTACCAAGTGCCCACGGTTAACATATACTTTATCATACTGTTTTGAAACGCTCTTTGTAGCACTGAAATCTCGTGGCCTACCTTACATACTGTTATACTTAAACTATAGCTCACCAACCTTTGTGTTGATATTTTTAAGCATGTTTTTCTCAGGTGCTTGAGGTTAGCTTCCGCTGTGTACTAGTCGTACTGTAGACACCCGCTGCTTAGAGTTGTCGTCGCATGAACTACTTTACCTTGCATTCAAACTTTAGTACTTTTGAACTATGACTTGTAACGACCATTGTGGTCACATACACTTATTATTTGCTTCTACTTAGTGAAGCATGCTTTTGGATTGTAAAACATTCGATGTTGGTTTAGACATCACTTTATTTATGAATGCAAACTCTTTTTGAAATCGCATATAGTACTTAACCTTGTAATGATCCTGTTGTTGATGATTCGTACACGATGGTTTTGTACGAGGCATCACATTTGGTATCAGAGCATTGGTTGTAGGGAATTAGGTTGCATTAGTGAGTCTAAGACCGACCCGATTAGGATTCACTAATAGGACTAATCTACAACTTGCTAGTTTACGTGTTTCCGCTGAACTTACTGCATGCTGCTGCTTACTGTTACTGCTATATGCCGTATGCTACTACATGATTTCACTACTGTATGATATTACTTGCTTTCGATTGCATGCTACTTCTGTACGATTCGTTATTATTGCCATGCTACTTATTGTTATACATGATTTAAAACTGTTGGCCTAATACGTGCTTGCTTTATGACTTACTGACATGGAAAATTTATTTTTCCTTGTTCAGATGTCGGATGTACCACCTGCTAGCGTTTTGGGCAGTTCAGACTCAGACCCCGTCGCCCCACCTGCTGCTGCTGCCGATACACCGGTCCCGCTACCCATTAGTGATCCTGGCGCTTCTACTTTCGGAGCCAGTAGTAGTACACCTGCCCTAGTGGCTGCTTCCGATGGACACGTAGGCCCTACGGAGATTCCAGCTCCGTCTGTTCCCGGACCCTCGGGGTCACAGCCCCGCATCGGTGGGATTGAGATTCCCGCGGAGTTCAGGGAAGGGCCATTTTGTAACCATATGCGCACGCCTTGCCGACGCACTCCCAACGGACGTTTAGTGCCGATTTCGCCAGGCAGACACAGAAAGATGTTGGCAGCCTTCGGACTACCAGTTCAGCCACCCGTACCACCACCGCATGATTCGGATGACTCATCATCCACCGATTCTTCATCAGATGATTCTTCATCAGACTCCGGTGACGACAAGGACCCTGCTGATATACCTATTCAGGCACCCTCCACCCCGCCGAAGAAGCGGTACCGTCCTGATGGCACCGTCATTCCAGGGGTGAATGGAGGTCGTGCTTTCATTGACGCATTTGGTCGGCGTCAGAGGGTTACTGCTCGTAAGCGGCTTGTGCCATACCCTGCCGACCCACTCATACGTAAGGTACCTCGTTACGTGCTGACTATTTCTGGAGCCGGGACATCTGAACCCCGTTTCATGCGGTCTGCACCACCCGCTCCACCAGCACCATCCGCTCCACCGGCCCCACCTGCACCACCAGCACCACCCGCCCCACCAGCTCCCACTGTCGAGGAATTGACAAGGGAGGTTGGAATCCTCCGAGCTCGGGTTACTGAGCTCGAGGAGCAGTTGGCTCAGGTTTTGGACATCCTACACCCACCTTCACCGTAGGACTTTTGTATTTAGATTTCATTATGTAATCTAGTTGTAGTTTATTGTATTACTCATGTATTGTACGGATTTATTCGGATGTATGAAACTTATTATTATTATTAATGGAACTTTACATTATTTAATCTTTGCACGATGTTCTATTTACGTTACTGTATGGTGTTTTGCGGTACTTGTATCAACTTGCGTTACTTAATTAACATGTGTTGTGCTGTTTACATGTTGGTTACTATATACTGTATTATTACATATTGAATACTGGATTCTGACTGGAGTCAAAATTTTTGTTTAGAACATCATGGTTAACGGTCGATCCACACCTACTGCTGCTCAAATTGAAGAGATGATCCAAGAACGTGTAGCCACAGCCCTAGCAGAAAGAAACCTCCAAGCTCCACCGCCACCACCACCAGTTATCCCACCCATTTGAAATGGGTGTACTTACAAGGAATTCCAGAGCTGCAAACCGCATAACTTCAGTGGAACCGAGGGACCGGTTGGTCTCACCAGATGGTTCGAGAAACTTGAATCAGTATTCCGAGTTAGCAACTGTTCGGAGGATAACAAGACCAAGTTTGCTTCGTGCACGCTATCTGACGGCGCGCTAACGTGGTGGAACACGTTAGCTCAAGCGAAAGGCATTGATGAGGCGTATGCTACGCCATGGGAGGAATTCAAAGCGGCAATGATTGATGAGTATTGTCCGAGAACCGAAATCCAGAAGATGGAAATCGAATTTATGCAGTTAAAGGCCGTTGGGAACGACCTTGATGGTTACAACAGGAGATTTTTGGAACTAGCTCTCATGTGTCCGACAATGGTCACCCCGGAATTCAAACGAATGGAAAGGTACTTCTGGGGACTCCCTAAGAGCATCAAGGGTAACGTCACCTCGTCCAAACCACCGAATGTTCCCGAAGTAATGCGCATGGTGCATACCCTCATGAATCAGATTCTCATCGATGAGCCAGACAAGGCTAAGTTTGAAGCTGGTAGTAGCAAAAAGCGAAAGTGGGATAATAACAACAACAAAAACAACCACCACAACAACAGGGGGAGAACCTACGATTAGACCCCCGCCAAGAGGCACAACAACGGTGGAAACCCTAATCCCAACAACAACACCAACTCCAACCCGAACTACAAGGGAACCTTACCACAATGCAAACGGTGCTACAAACACCACACTGGGTATTGCAATGTTGTCTGCAAGAAGTGCCAACGGTCTGGGCATATCGGAAAAGACTGCAAGGTCACCACTTTGAATGGGAAGCCAAACACCATTGGACCTAAGAAGTGCTACGAATGCGGGCAGACGGGCCATTTCAGAAATGCGTGCCCAAATAAGTGAAAAGAAGGAGGACCACCCCGTGGTAGAGCTTTTAATGTTAATGCAAGGGATGCACGCGATAACCCCGACTTGGTGACAGGTATATTCAAAATCAACAATCTTTTAGCTTCTGTCTTGTTTGATACTGGTGCGGATAGAAGTTATGTATGTAGACATTTTTGCGATAAGATTAATTGGTCATTAGTCCTGTTAAAAGAAAGTATGCTTGTCGAGGTAGCCAATGGAAAACTTGAAAAGGTTGACCATATTAGTCGTGGAGCTATTATCAACATAGCCGGTGCAGATTTCGAAATTGACTTGATACCTATCAAACTGGGAAGTTTTGACGTGATCATCGGTATGGATTGGTTGAGCAAGATAAGGGCCGATATTATTTGTGGAGATAAAGCACTTCGCATACCACAAGGAGATGGCAAACCACTGATCATCTATGGAGAGAGATGTACCTCGAAGTTGAACCTCATTAGTTGTGTGAAAGCGCAAAAGATTATGAAGAAGGGACGTTTTGCTGTCCTAGCACATGTGAAAGCGGTAGAAACTGAGGTGAAGAGCGTGAACGACATTTGAATCGTGAACGAATTTTCCGATGTCTTCCCAGAGGAATTGCCTGGATTGCCGCCGCAAAGAGCCGTAGAGTTTCAGATTGATTTAGTGCCAGGAGCTGCACCTGTAGCTCGCGCACCTTATAGACTCGCACCTTTCGAGATGCAAGAATTACAGAGTCAACTACAAGAGCTACTTGATTGAGGGTTTATCCAACCAAGTTTCTCGCCTTGGGGCGCACCGGTTCTGTTTGTGAAGAAGAAGGATGGATCCTTCCGTATGTGTATCGACTACCGTGAACTCAACAAATTGACAATCAAGAATCGATATCCTCTCCCACGAATTGACGACCTTTTTGATCAACTACAAGGATCGAGTGTCTACTCAAAGATCGATTTGCGATCCGGATATCACCAGTTGAGGGTGAAGGAAAGTGACGTGATGAAAACTGCATTCAGGACCCGTTATGGTCATTATGAGTTCCTCGTGATGCCATTCGGATTGACAAATGCACCTGCCGTATTCATGGATCTTATGAATCGTGTCTGCAAGCCTTACTTGGATAAGTTTGTTATCGTCTTCATAGATGATATCCTTATCTACTCTAAGAGCGAAGAAGAACATGAGCAACACCTCCGATTAGTGCTTGAACTCTTAAGACAAGAGCAACTTTACGCCAAATTCTCCAAGTGCGAATTTTGGTTGAAGGAAGTACAATTTCTGGGTCATGTTGTGAGCGACCAGGGTATCAAAGTTGACCCCGCCAAGATTGAAGCTATCAGCAAGTGGGAGACCCCCACTACTCCGACTCATATTCGCCAATTCCTAGGTCTCGCCGGTTATTACCGAAGGTTTATCGAAGGATTTTCTCTGATTGCGCGTCCTTTGACCGCACTGACTCACAAGGGCAAGAAGTTCATTTGAGAACCCGTACACGAATCAGCATTCCAAACTTTGAAGAAGAAGTTGACCACCGCACCTATCCTATCACTTCCTGAAAGAAGTGACGACTTTGTTGTTTATTGTGATGCATCGAAGAGTGGTTTTGGTTGTGTACTGATGCAACGATCAAAGGTTATTGCCTATGCCTCCCGCCAACTGAAGATTCACGAACGGAACTACACTACTCACGATCTTGAACTTGGGGCCGTTGTCTTTGCGCTTAAATTATGGAGACACTATTTGTATTGAACTAAGAGCACTATCTTCACCGATCACAAGAGTCTCCAACACATCTTCGATCAAAAGCAACTGAATATGAGACAGCGTCGATGGATCGAGATGCTTAACGACTACGATTGTGAACTCCGTTATCACCCTGGCAAGGCCAATGTTGTAGCTGACGCTTTGAGCCGAAAGGAGAGGACGGCACCTCTTCGTGTTAGGGCTCTGAACATCACCATTCATTCGAACCTCAACAGCCAGATCAGAGTAGCCCAAGATGAGGCTCTCAAGGAGGAGAATATATCTCACGAACATTTGAACATACTTGTCTCTCGATTCGAGGTTAGGGAGTCTGGACTCCGATGTTATGCCGGAAGAATTTGGGTACCTTGTTATGGAGATCTACGTGTAAAGACCCGTCCTTATCCACCTGGACGAAGTCATCAACATTTGGTCCCATTGCGATGATCGACTCCAAGTAATATCCTTAAAATGAGCTAATGCACAGCGGAAGACCTAATTCGTACCTAAGAATAAACATGCTTAAAAGTGTCAACCAAAAGGTTGGTGAGTTCATAGGTTTATCATAACAATCATTTCAATATCTTAATAGACCACAAGATTTCATATTCATAAACATAATACACTCGCAAGTGTATGTAAAGCATTCTAAGTGGTTGAGCACTTGGTAACCATACTTAACTATTAATCAACGTCGCATATTCCCTTTATTATGAAATCTCACTACACTGTACCAAGTGTAGTCACCAAAACGAAGTACTGTGCAACCGTTGAATACTGGTCGTCCAGTCCGGTTGGGGTTGTCAGGTCCGATAGATCTATCAACAGGATTCGCGTTTACAATACCCATGTAAATAGTAGTTACCAAGCTACAGGGAAATATGCCAGTGGTACAACTCAACGTAGAATATATTTTTAAGTACTTGTGTCTATTTTGTAAACATTTATAAAAGCAGCGCATGTATTCTCAGCCCAAAAATATATATTGCAAAAGCAATTAAAAAGGAAGCAAATGAAACTCACCATACTGTATTTTGTAGTAAGAATACATATGACGTCATTGAACAAGTATAGGGTTTGGCCTCGGATTCACGAACCTATATCATTTATATATATTAACACATATAATAATCGAACAAGTTTATATATTATTAGTAATTGTTATTAAATTTTTCATTAATAACTTTATTAATTATATTTATTAATATTTATTATAAAGGCATTAATATAGTTACGTTATGTGTAGTAAATATAGTTTTATATAACTAATAATTATTTAATAAAATAATATTGATAATAATAATAACTAAAAGTTGTTTTATTTTACAATAATAATAATAATAATAATAGTTATTTTGATAATAATATTGATAATATGAAAATAATAATATTAATGTCAAAATAATAATATTAATGTCAAAATAATAATAATAATTTTGATAAAAATAATAATCTTTTTAATAATGTTAATAATAATAATAATGATGATACTTTTAATATAAATGATAGTTTTTAATAAAAATGATACTAATAATAATATTAAGGATATTATTAATAATACTTTTAATAATGCTAATAATAACAATAATAACAATAATAATAATAATAATATAATAATAATAATAATAATAATAATAATAATAATAATAATAAAATAGGAATTATACCCTTAATAACATCATCATCTCCATCATTTAACATCATAGTGCCACCATCATCATCATCATCTCATCCATCATCCTCATCATCCGTATATCATCTTAATTATCATACCATTATCATTATGTTCTATCTTAATCGTCATCATCTATATAATTATTCAATCATCTCGTCATCATATATCATACGTTCTTAACATCGTGATTATCATCAACCTACTATACCGTCATCATCATCATTATAATAAATGTTTATCATTATCATTGACTTACCACAGTTTTTGAGCCCAACCCTATTTGCAGTCCATTAACAAAACAAAGCCCATGTAATCAAGTTCACAAGCCCAATTAATCTAGGTTGTTTTAAGTGATCCGTTAGAACAACAGGGTTATGTGTGCACTTTAATCGAATGATAGAGACGGGAAATTAGTGGGTAACAGCTGCAGCAATCTGCTGCTCACGCAGTAACAGGAATGGATTTTTGTTTGGTGCAGTAATAGTTCATGGTTTATGGTGGGGTTTAGATGATACTCGTTGGTGGTCGTAAGGTTATGTTGGTACTGTAAAACATAAACACGATCATGGTGGTGGTGGCGATTGCTAATAGTAACAGAAAAAGAGTGCAAGTTTAGACAGAAGAACAGCCGCGTATGCTGCTGTTTCGAACATGAACATAATAACTGAAATAATTATGATTGTTAACAGCATAATAGAAGTAACCTCTTACGGTGATTGTGGCTGTTTGAATCTGTGAATCGTACAACAGTAATAAAAACAAAGTGCAGCTGTAATAGCAGTGATTTCCCGGTGGTGTTTCAGTGATGGGGGTTCGTAGGTGGTCCTTGGTGATGGTGTTCTATCGTGACGGTGGTTTGTAACGTGAAACACCCATAATAAAAGAGAGAAAAAAATAAAGATGGTGCAATTGGTGGGTTAAGGCGGTGAATGCTGGTTCTCTGTCGATGGTGTTGATGGGTTCAATCCAAAGTGGTGGGG
Source organism: Rutidosis leptorrhynchoides (assembly GCF_046630445.1). NCBI lineage: Eukaryota > Viridiplantae > Streptophyta > Magnoliopsida > Asterales > Asteraceae > Rutidosis > Rutidosis leptorrhynchoides. The sequence continues at coordinate 341,690,312 of NC_092338.1, read as the reverse complement.
TGGCGGTGGCTCCGGTAAGTAAAAAGATTAAGAGTGGTGATTAGAAGGTGACAGTTTTATGATGAGAGAGGGAGGAGAGAGAGAGCGAGTGGGGGTGATTGTGAGGGTGGTAGTCACCGGTTTAGGGTGACGGTGGAGTGGTAGTTTAGTGGTTGGTTTCGAATAATAAGTGTAGCCCGGTTATAGTGGTTGTTTGAATGGTGGCAACGATGGTGATGGTCTAGTGTTGATGGTGGTTTAAGCTGTGGTGCTTCGGTGATTGCAGAAGCATAAGGAGTTCGTGACGATAGCATTAATCAAAGAAGGTTGATGTGGTTGTGGTTTCTAGGATGTTCTGTTAGCCATAAAAATAGAAGTGGAAGTGGGTTTGTAGGGTGATGACGGTTTGTCTAAGAAGAAGGAGATAGGAGAAAAGAAAACAGATGTGTTTGTTTAACTCATATGCATTTGTAAATATAGATTAGATAGATTTGGTGGAGATTAATGTATGTGCATAACATACAAACACAGTAATTCAATCAACAACAGTAATCATAAAACAAACTACATAATTTACGGATATTGAAGTGAACAAGTGGATTTCATGATATATGGTCACTTGCATATTTAAATTATATATGAGTTAGTTGACAAAAGAAAAAAGATAGAACAGTATTTCCCTCAAGTAATATAATTCACTAGATAAACACATTACAACCATAATTCACAGACATCAATTATTTAATATATATTTCCTTACAAGTTTTCTGTAATTAGGTTGAAAATAACAAAAGCGTACAGTATTATAATATACATTAAGAATTAAAACGTGCAATTAGTTAGCCGTCACTTATTACTGACTAAATTTCGTACTCCGTTGATAAATCAGTGGCGAATAAAAGTCTTCGGAAAAAAAATCCCATATTTTAGATTAAATATATATATTTATTTATTTTTAATATACATTATATATATATATATATATATATATATATATATAGATTCGGGTTTTATTATATAAATAAATACATTAAATAAATATTTTTAAATAAATAAAGTTAATATTTAATATTATATATTCACAATTAATATTCATGTACATATATATATATATATATATATATATATATATATATATATATATATATATATATATATATATATATATATATATATATATATATATATATATACACACACACTTAAATATATATAAGAATCTATTTACAAATAGTTGTTCATAAATCGTCAGGAATTGGTCGAGGTTAAATGAATGTATGAACATTGTTTCCAAAGTTTTCTAAACTTAACATTACATACTTTGCTTATCGTATCGAAACCATATAAAGATTAAGTTTAAATTTGGTCGGAAATTTCCGGGTCGTTACAGTACCCACCCGTTAAAGAAATTTCGTCCCCGAAATTTGAGTGAGGTCGTCATGGCTAACAATAAAATTGTTTTTATGACGAATATGAGTTGATAAATAGAGTTTTATCATTATTGATTAATATAGATAAAACAATTTGATCATGTGAAGCGTACGATTGAAGCTATCACAAAAGAGTGAAATGAGAAATAAAGATTCGTCTTGACTTTTGACGTAGTCACGATGGATTTCTGGAATTTCAGGGATTTAAAGAAAATCTTCGAAATCTAAGAGATTTGATTCTTCGGCGAATAAAGAGATTAAGATCTCTATAATTAAATACGGTGATCTGTCTCGATTTTTCTATCAGATATTTCCCTATAAATTATCTTCTTCCATTCCATTATTTTTATCACCCTTATAACTTCTTTCTTAATCTATTTTTCCAAAGATTGGTTATATGCTTAACCCAGTTTTAATCCTTGTTCTTATCCTTACTATAACAGCAAATATTTCTCCTTTTCCAACTTTACCGGAGGAATCTGTTTTCTTCTACTTCGCCCTTGGGGTTATAGTGTTTTTAATTCTCCCGTGTCTTTATGTTGCGATAAACATTGATATACACGGTTTGTAATTTTTCCTGTGTTGTTATTGGGCATCATATTTTCTCTTATATTTTGAAGCTTTATGCTTTTGTTTACTCTTCCCGACTTCAAGTCAAGCGAATAATGGTCCAGAATTTGTAGATATAGAGTTTCGAATGATTATAATGTTCTAAGCAGGAAGGAACGTAATAGCACGATTCGATTTATACATTCATTAAAATTACTGAAGATAAAACTATCAAGAATATATTCTTCTTGATATGTTCGGAGGTTATGTAGAATGAAAGAGTTATGTAACATGGCACATGATGATAATATGATCTATGAATCATGTTCCATTAGAAACTCAGCATGACTTACTGTAATATAATCACGTTGATCAAGTGTCATTATATTATACTAACTCATGCATCAGTTCTCAACATTAATTCAATAACATTCATATTTTAAGCTTGAAAGTTTACAGAATATAGAATCTAACAGTTTCTATATGATGTAACACCGATAGCATGAAGAGATTAATGAGTTCAAATAAGGATAGTTATGAAAATATTTTCAGAAATATGGAGGATATTTATAATGAAAGATACGATGATATCTTGGAATTTCTAATATCGAAGGATGGTGAAGAAAATTTGTCCTCAAGAGTTTGGAGTCAGAAGCAAGGTATTCGCTAAAGATTTCATTAGGCTTTGAATTATTTGGATTCTTTGAAGTCAAACTTATTCTTTGTGATTTGTCCACGGCTTCCTTCATAGTTTCGCATAATCTGCTTTTCGATACTAAATTTTCTATTGAGTGTTTCTAACTTTCCGTTCTTTATCATCAAACTCTTGGCCATCAAGACCATCTAAAACATGCTACTTCATCAGCATTTTCAAAGTTAATGGATCTGGTTTATCGGTTATCAATTCGAGGTGTTTTCAGGTGTATTTTGTTTTGAGATGATTAAACGCTGATGGTAGTATGGTGGAATATAAAAGAGTTCTCTGGTATCAATAAATGAGCACGCAGATATATCAAGATTTTGTTAAGGTTGTTTCGAACGAAAAGTCGAAGTTGACTTGCTGGAGCTGTGACAAATTTGGATACTTTGAAAAGGGATAGCAAAGTTATTTTTGCTAATAAATGCCAAAGGATCTGACGCGGCTACGTGTTAAACTTTTACTCAGTTGCCGAGAGTTTCTCAGATGCATAACTATATGCATAAATTTTTCCTTCTGTAGATGAAGTGTGGTTGATTCATCCTCTCGATTGAGGTGTTTTCAAGCATCATGAAAGGTTTTGAACGCAGATTGTAATCGTCAAGATACAAATGAGGTTTAAGATAAAATCAAGTGGCAAACTTGAAGAATTATTTAGTTTCATATATTATAATCAATATTTTAATTCATTTTAATTGTCCAAAGTTAGTAGTCCAATAGTCCAATAGTCCAATAGTTCATATATAGTTTAATATATAACATTCGAATAAATTAATACGTATCGTGACCCGTGTACCGGTCTCAGTATTGATCACAACTCAAACTATATATATATTTTGGAATCAACCTCAACCCTGTATAGCTAACTCCGTCATTTGCATATAGAGTGTCTATGGTTGTTCCAAGATAAATATATAGATGGGTCAATATGATATGTCGAAACCTTATATACGTGTCCCGTTATTTAAAGTGCGAAAAATAAATACAGAAATTAAATGACGATAAATAAAATTGCGAGAATGTAAATTGCAAGAATGTAAATTGCGATAATTAAATTGCGGTAAATAAAATGTAAACAGTTAGCTAGGAACAGTTAGCGTAGATTCTTAACAATATTTCAATTAGTTAATTCGTTTGTTTCTAACAAATTTTATTTTTATCCAATGTTTTCTTCATTATGCCACTTGTTGAATTTTGATAGGTCAAAATTCGAATATGAAATTGAATGAAAATGGTTATTCTGTGGTGAACGGATCTGTATATCGATGAATGTAAGTAGGATAGTAAATGATTGTTGAATCAGCTTCGAAGAATGTACAGTGTAATTTATTAATGTGAAATCTGAATATTCCTCGGGTATTAACTACCCGTTAAAATATTTTCACCATTAACAGTTTGTACAAAAAAAATTTTAATTACAATCTTTATGAAAATATACTTAATATATATTTTCTTCAGATGTAATTATGGATTTAATGAGTTAATATGATATTAATCTCATTTGATTTACCGTTAGAATTAGAATGGATAATCTCCAAAACTTTAGAGATTACTTAATCGCCATGTCGAACGGGGATAAATGATGTAGAATGATATGTAGAACGAAGATAAAGTAGATAGAACGATACGTAGAACGATGATTAGGCTCGAGGTACAGAATGAGATGTTGAGGCATGTGATGTTGAAACTTGGGTAGTTGGTGGTACTGTTGGTGCCGGTAATGTTGCTGAAGCTGGTACGTTTTGCACCATATTTTTCAAGACTACAACTCGGGTGCGAAGCTCATTGACATATTACTCCGGGATGATTGTCGATAGAAACGAGCGAGTGAATAAGGTTTTGAATTTGAGACAGTATATAATCATGGCGAGATATTAGAGAAATGAGGGTGAAAATGATGTTTCGGACTGGTTTGCCGGTATGTGCTTCAGGTTCTTTGCCAAGAGGTGAATTCGGTTGGTGGAAGGGATCTCCTTCTTCGCGTCTCCATTGGTTAAGTCGACTACGAACTCATCCGATGAATTGGTTGGTCCATTCCGGTCATACTGCTTTCGGAGCTTGAGTGGGACTCAATATTTGAATTCGAGGGGCTTGAACTAGTGATGAGTTCCATTTTGCTAGGTTAGATAAAGAGTTTTTGGTATGAAATGAATTTCGGATATCGGATGATATCCTAATTACATAGAATATCTATATATAGTACAGAAGATCCCGTAGATTACGAAGGGATTTAAAGAAACGTGTCAGATAAAGTCTACGGTAACATATACGCTAAGATATGAATTAGCAGATACGCTAAGATATGAATTTATCTGTACACTATCTATCAAATAAGTGCAGGAAGTCGTGTCTAGAATTAGGAATGATAAGCAGGTAACTTTCCACTAGGAATGATAAACAATTCTTATAATATGCAGCTAAGGTCAAAGTCCAGACTCACTAATGCATCCTAACAACTATCAGTTAGACACACTAATGCAAGACCTGGTTCGCTAGGACCAACGCTCTGATACCACCTGTAAAGACCCGTCCTTATCCACCTGGACGAAGTCATCAACATTTGGTCCCATTGCGATGATCGACTCCAAGTAATATCCTTAAAATGAGCTAATGCACAGCGGAAGACCTAATTCGTACCTGAGAATAAACATGCTTAAAAGTGTCAACCAAAAGGTTGGTGAGTTCATAGGTTTATCATAACAATCATTTCAATATCTTAATAGACCACAAGATTTCATATTCATAAACATAATACACTCGCAAGTGTATGTAAAGCATTCTAAGTGGTTGAGCACTTGGTAACCATACTTAACTATTAATCAACGTCGCATATTCCCTTTATTATGAAATCTCACTACACTGTACCAAGTGTAGTCACCAAAACGAAGTACTGTGCAACCGTTGAATACTGGTCGTCCAGTCCGGTTGGGGTTGTCAGGCCCGATAGATCTATCAACAGGATTCGCGTTTACAATACCCATGTAAATAGTAGTTACCAAGCTACAGGGAAATATGCCAGTGGTACAACTCAACATAGAATATATTTTTAAGTACTTGTGTCTATTTTGTAAACATTTATAAAAGCAGCGCATGTATTCTCAGCCCAAAAATATATATTGCAAAAGCAATTAAAAAGGGAGCAAATGAAACTCACCATACTGTATTTTGTAGTAAGAATACATATGACGTCATTGAACAAGTATAGGGTTTGGCCTCGGATTCACGAACCTATATCATTTATATATATTAACACATATAATAATCGAACAAGTTTATATATTATTAGTAATTGTTATTAAATTTTTCATTAATAACTTTATTAATTATATTTATTAATATTTATTATAAAGGCATTAATATAGTTACGTTATGTGTAGTAAATATAGTTTTATATAACTAATAATTATTTAATAAAATAATATTGATAATAATAATAACTAAAAGTTGTTTTATTTTACAATAATAATAATAATAATAGTTATTTTGATAATAATATTGATAATATGAAAATAATAATATTAATGTCAAAATTATAATATTAATGTCAAAATAATAATAATAATTTTGATAAAAATAATAATCTTTTTAATAATGTCAATAATAATAATAATGATGATACTTTTAATATAAATGATAGTTTTTAATAAAAATGATACTAATAATAATATTAAGGATATTATTAATAATACTTTTAATAATGCTAATAATAACAATAATAACAATAATAATAATAATAATATAATAATAATAATAATAATAATAATAATAATAATAATAATAATAATAATAATAATAATAATAATAAAATAGGAATTATACCCTTAATAACATCATCATCTCCATCATTTAACATCATAGTGCCACCATCATCATCATCATCTCATCCATCATCCTCATCATCCGTATATCATCTTAATTATCATACCATTATCATTATGTTCTATCTTAATCGTCATCATCTATATAATTATTCAATCATCTCGTCATCATATATCATACGTTCTTAACATCGTGATTATCATCAACCTACTATACCGTCATAATCA